>NC_090929.1:1559317880-1559432880 GCF_040938575.1 Ambystoma mexicanum | reverse complement strand
ATTCCCCATGCATATCTGCCAATATGCATCATTCCATTTAGGAGATGGTAGTCCAGCTCGGTTTCTTTTCTGTACATTCTGGGATTCTCACATCTAGGCGAACTGTGTTGCTCAGCCATTTCTTACATCTAGGCGAATTGTATTGCTTAGCTACTTCACACATCTAGGTGAACTGTATCGCTTAGCCACTTCTCACACCTAGGTGAACTGTATTGCTTAGCCACTTCTCACATCTAGGGGAATTGTGTTGCTTAGCCCTTTCTCACATCTAGGTGAACTGTATTGCTTAGCCACTTCTCACATCTAGGGGAATTGTGTTGCTTAGCCATTTCTCACATTAAGGTGCACTGTATTGCTTAGCCTTTTCTCACATCTAGGCAAATTGTATTGCTTCGCCACTTCTCACATCTAGGGTAATTTTATTGCTCAGCCATTTCTCACATCTAGGTGAATTGTATTGCTTAGCTACTTCACACATCTAGGTGAACTGTATCGCTTAGCCACTTCTCACACCTAGGTGAACTGTATCGCTTAGCCACTTCTCACACCTAGGTGAACTGTATTGCTTAGCCACTTCTCACATCTAGGGGAATTGTGTTGCTCAGCCATTTCTCACATCTAGGTGAATTGTATTGCTTAGCTACTTCACACATCTAGGTGAACTGTATCGCTTAGCCACTTCTCACACCTAGGTGAACTGTATCGCTTAGCCACTTCTCACACCTAGGTGAACTGTATTGCTTAGCCACTTCTCACATCTAGGGGAATTGTGTTGCTTAGCCATTTCTCACATCTAGGGGAATTGTGTTGCTTAGCCATTTCTCACATCTAGGTGAACTGTATTGCTTAGCCACTTCTCAAATCTAGGGGAATTGTGTTGCTTAGCCATTTCCCACATTAAGGTGCACTGTATTGCTTAGCCATTTCTCACATCTAGGGGAATTGTGTTTCTTCGCCATTTCTCACATTTCGGTGAACTCTGTGGCTTAGACTACCCTCACATATTAGCAAACTGTATTGCTTAGCCTTTTCTCACATCTAGGTAAATTGTATTGCTTAGCCACTTCTCACATCTAGGGTAATTTTATTGCTCAGCCATTTCTCACATCTAGGTGAATTGTATTGCTTAGCTATTTCACTCATCTAGGTGATCTGTTTTGCTTAGCCACTTCACACATCTAGGGGAATTGTGTTGCTTATCCATTTCGCACATCTTGTTGAATTCTGTGGTTTAGACTACCCTCACATACAAGCGAACTGTATTGCTTAGCCTTTTCTCACATCTAGGCATATTGTATTGCTTAGCTACTTCTCACATCTAGGGTAATTGTATTGCTTAGCCATTTCTCACATCTAAGCGAATTGTGTTGCATAGACATTTCTCTCATCAAGGAGAACTGTGTTGCTCAGCCATTTCTCACACCTAGGCAAACTGTATTGCTTAGCCATTTCTCACATCTAGGTGAACTGTATTGCTTAGCCACTTCTCACATCTAGGGGAATTGTGTTGCTTAGCCATTCCTCACATCTAGGTGAATTGCATTGCTTAGCCATTTCTCACACCTAGGCAAATTGTATTGCTTAGCCACTTCTCACATCTAGGGCAATTTTGTTGCTTAGCCATTTCTCACATCTAGGTGCATTGTATTGCTGAGCCACTTTTCACATCTAGGGGAATTGTGTTGCCTAGCCATTTCTCACATCTCAGTGAACTCTGAGGTTTAGACTACTCTCACATCCAGGCGAATTGTGTTACTTAGCTATTTCTCACATCTTGGCTAATTGCGTAGCATTTCTCACATCTAGGTGTTGCTCAAACATTTCACACATCTAGGCAAATTGTATTGCTTAGCCATTTCTCACATCTAGGTGAACTGTATTGCTTAGCCACTTCTCACATCTAGGTGAATTGTGTTGCTTAGTCATTTCTCACATCTAATTGAAATATATGGCTTAGCCACTTCTCACATCTAGATGAATTGTATTGCTCAGACATCTCTCACATCTTGGTGAACTGTGTTGCTTAGACTACCCTCACATCTAGGAAAATTGTATTGCTTAGTCATTTCTCACATCTAGGCGAATTGTATTGCTTAGCCATTTCTCATATCTAGGTAAACTGTATTGCTTAGCAATTTCTCACATCTGGATAAATTGTATTGCTTAGCCATCTCTCACATCTTGGTATACTTTGTTACGTAAACCTATCTCACATCCAGGTGAACATTTTTGCTTAGCCACTTCTCACATCTAGGTAATCTGTGTGGTTTAGCCATTCCCCACACTTAGACGTACTGTGCCACTCAGCCTACACTCACAGCTTGGCGTACTGTTATACCTAGCCTTTTCTCACCCCCCACCCCTATCCACCTGAATAGCCAATACGATAGAACCGACATATAGTTTAACGGACAACTACCCCCAAAGAAAAAACCAAGACTTCCCCTACCCAGTTTAGCCCACCAGCCATCCCCTGCCCAGCGAACCACCGGACCCAGCTCACCTAGACCCCTGACAAATACTTAGACTTCCGCCAACCGACGACAGGACTATGAAAAGCCCAATACCCCACAATCCGACCAATAAAAGAAAATATGCAAGGAAACAACCACTCAAAGGAACCTAACTCCAAGCCATTGAGGAGAACAGCCACACAACAGACAGAAACACAAAACAACTACACAGGAGGTAAAATGCTCCTGCAACTCCTACAACCACTAAAAAAGGTAAGCCACCTGCAACCGTGAGGCAAACCACTAATCAGGGGAAGCCACTCGTAACTATGAGGCAAACAATCACCAACCATGGAAGACCATTCGCTACTGTGAGGCAAACAATCACTAATTACGGGAAGCTACTCGCAACCACGAGGCAAACAGTCATCAACCACAGGAAGCCATTCGCAACCGGGGGAAAAAACCACTAATCACGGGAAGCCACTCGCAACCGTGAGACAGATAGATACCAGAAGAACAGACAACAAACAAACAATGCCATGTCAAAGAACCAGCCAACACGATAGAAAGCAAGACGAACGGACAACGGCAAGGGATCAACAACAGACCTCCACACTGCCGAACAACAGAAAACCAACAGAAGGCACACCCATTAATAGCACAAGAATAAGATAAGAGCGGCCCCAAAAAAATACTAAAATCACTCTACCTTACACCCTACCTTCTAACAGATGGACCACCAGAACAGACACCCATACACACCAGTGGGATATCGGAAACTCAAAGAAAAAATTATGAAACAACTGGAAAATTGAGGAACCACACCTTCACCCTGTACAACACCAAAGAGCAAGGGAACCTCTGCCAAAACCATCCGGAATCTGAGGAAGAACCAGAAAAGGCCATAAAACCAATAAAAAACCTAACCAATCTGTTCAACGACAAAACTTCAACAATTGAACTCGCTCAACAACCCACACATGACAGGGAGAACCACTAACAAAATCACCCAAAGAGACAAGCCAGAACAAAACCAGTGGCCCTAAAGAGGAAACTACACTGCAACCTAATCAACGTCAAATCAATGTCCAAACACGCAACCGAGATCTACACGCAACCAAGATCTACGTCCTACTCTGTGATGGGGGAATAGACATCCTTTTCATCACAGAAACCTGGCTAACTGAAAACTACAAAGTGATCTCACACAGCTGCCTACCAAACAATTTCAAATGCAAACAAGCGAACAGAAATGGGAAAAGAGGAGGGGGACTCATGGTAGTCTACAAATAACATCTAATAATAAAAACAGTCAACCCTCTAAACATCCCAAACTGCGAATCCCTCGTCCTTCAACTTACCATGGACCCACAATAAAACCTCACATTCATTATAATCTTTAGGGCACTAGCCTATGATGCAATGTTCGCAGACACCTTCATAGAAGCAGTCACAAATCTAGCTATACAGCATGAGCATCTGATCATTCTCAGAGACTTCAATGTATGGTTCAAGGATGAGAACCCCAACTCGCAGAAAACGTTGATCAAGCAATTCGAAACCATGAATCTCCGACAGATGGTGAAATGAGTGACACACACACAGCAGGGCACACTCTGGACGCAATCTTTGCAAAAGAAAACCCGATCGCAACATCACCACCCATCCAAATACTATGGAGCAACCACCTCATTATCCCTTTCATGATCCAAATACCATCATAGCCACCTAAAAAACTGACAAATACCCACCTATATGTAAAAGAAACTGAAGAACCATCAAGAACAGAAATCTAAAAGAGAAAACTAAAATTCGCGAAGCCAGCGACCACATCATTGGATGTAACAGACATAGAAGGAAAAGCAAACCTAATCCAGAAATGGATTGCAGAAACAATAAATGCCATCTGAATGGAAAAACGTGTTGTCCCATCAAGAAAGAAAGCAGTGGCAAGATGGTACACACCGCACCTAAAAGCAATGAAATTAATTAACAAAAAACTAGAACAAGCATGGAGGAACAAACATGACCAAGGAAGAAGAGTCAAATCACTACTACAAATTCTCTCTCAACTTCCGCTTTCGGGCCATGCAATATAAGCTCCTTAATAGGCTATATTATACAGCGCGCAGGACTTCGGGGTTTGCTCGTTCTGAGACGCGCCTTTGCCCACGTTGTGGGGCCGCGGACGCTGATCACCTACATATGTTCTGGACCTGTCAGAACTTGTTTAATTTCTGGGACGGGGTCGTAAAGACACTTAGTGCAGTAATTGAAACCACTATTGATCCCGATCCCCTGGCAGTCCTATTTGGGGTTTGGAGCACTGAGGAAACTAAACACCTGAAAAAGTTTTTAAATATAAGTTGTATGATTGCCCAGAAGTGTATACTCCAGAGTTGGAGGAGTCCCTCCCCCCCGACCCCGCAGAGGTGGTTGGGCCTGCTTACATGGTCACGGAACTGCGAGGAGGACTACCTGACTATGCTGCCGGCCCACTCTCGTCCCAAGAACATTTGGATTGAATTTAACACATATCTCAATAATCAGTCCGAGGGTGGTTCGGAGTCCTGTCTGTCCCCGGCCACCACTCCTGCATCATGATCTCCTCAGGTCTCCTCCTCTACTCGCAAAACATTGTAGTCACTGCTGTAATGTTGACAAGGCAGCCTGTAAGCACCTCCATGTTTTATATGTTTCATATGCTTGTTGCCTTGATGTTTGTACCTTGTGAACCTCTGCCGATAAAAATAAAAGTTTAAAAAAAAAAAAATCACTACTACAAATCCGAGCATACAAATCCAAAATTCTAAAAGCAAAACCAAAATACTATAATGAGCGGTTCAAAAAAACACCAACACTCAAAAAGAATTATTCAACATCATAAATGAGATGAGAAACCCACTCGGATGCAACAACTCACCGACATCCTCCCAAAAATTCTGCAATGATCTTGCGGACCATTTCAAGAACAAAATCACCAGCATACACCAAGCCTACAAAGCAGACCAATAGACCAGACAATCCACCAGCTACCATCAACCGAAGCACCAGCTAACAAAATGCACAGCTTCCAAAATATGCAGAGAGAAAAACGACTACATTTGGTAAATAATAGCAACAAGGCAGGTTCTGAAAAGGACCCCTGCCCTCCAGACGTCTACAAATCGATCCTCGCACAGGACACACCGTTGGAATTCTACCTAAACCTCTTCAATCAACCCCTTTCAACAGGGGAAAGTACCAAGAACTTTCAAAACAGCCTACATCAAGCCTTTACTCAAGGACACAATGGGCGATGTGGAAGACCTCTCAAATTATAGACCAATCTCTAACATCCCCTACACCGCAATAATACTCGAAACCCATGTCTACAAACAACTACTGGAGCACGTTGAAAATAACCACCTACTGGAACAGACGCAAGTAGGATTCAGACCCTTCAGAGGAACTGAAACAACACCTAAAGATGAACGCAGACTCCAACACCAAATCAGCACTATTATTACTCGATTTTTCAGCTGCCTTCGACACAGTCAACTACAACATCCTAATAAAAAGATTGGAAGAAATTTGGCTCACTGACAGCACTGCTCTGGATCAAATCAGCGCCTTGATGCCCTTAGTGCACTTTATACGTGAAAAAATAAAAAAAATTGTTCCTTGCGGAAAGGAGATAAACGATATGGTAAAAGCCTTTCAAATACACACCACAGGACTCCTCCTGTGGATTACCACACGGTTTATCACTAACCCCGCTTATCTTCAGCATTTGCATGATGCCACTAAAAGACACGGACTAACATGCTACAAATACGCAGACGATACACAAATCACAAGAAGAGAATGCACCACTTGTGGCATGTCTCAAGGAGCTCTACCAATGGATGAACATTAACAAACTCAAAATCAATCATGACAAAACTGAAATCATGATTACACCCGGAAGACAGAGAAAACAACCGGCACATCCCATGGCTGAGAGAACTGGAAAAACAACCAACGCCATCCAAAGCTGTTAAAAACCTTGGAATCCTCATGGATGAGTTAACCCTTTAACCCCAAGTCAATGCAATAATGCGGAAATGCTTCTTCTTCCTACCAATGATAAAAAACATCCTATCGTTCCTCTACTTCACGCACAAAACACTGCCCATCATAGCCCTCATTATGTCCAGGATTATGCTAACAGCATATACCTCGGAATGCCAGAACACCTAATCAGGAAACTACAACGAATATAAAACATGGCAGCCAGACTCCTCCTCAAATTCAGCAGAAGAGATCCCGTCACCCCAGCTCTCAGTCTGCTACATTGGCTCCCGGTCAAAAAGAGAAGCTCTTTCAATACCCTGTGCATAATGCACAAAGCAATACAAGGTCAGGGAGCAGACTTTATCCAAAAGAAATTCTCCATCTACAAACCAGCCAGAACCCTGAGATCCTGCAACGACATCCGTCGTGAACCCAAACTTTACCAGAAGAAAGAACTGGGCGGTTCAGCATTCTCTTGCTTAGCGCGAATCTATGGAACTCCCTTTCCAAGGAAATATGAAATGTGCAAGACCATGCAAAATTCAGGCAATTGCTTAAAACCTAGCTCTTCAACTCTAAACACAACAAAGCCGCCTGAATGAGGTCTGCACACCCTGCAACCAACCAAGCATGGTAAAAAGGAGAAGTAACCAGGAAAAACAAGAATGAGGCCAAGGGAAATTCAAGGAGGAAATGGGAAAGGGAGACTCACTCTCAGGCATGCCACGAAAAAGGGTAAACAAAAGGGAACGGGAATAAGCAACAACCATGCCCTACTAGAAAATTAACCTTGCAAAGAGAACCCAATTATAGACCTCCCCACCCCTGCTAATCACCCTCTGGGCTGGGAACAGGCACCTAGTCGGAAATAGGGCCTGCCCTCAGAGCTCAGGCAATGGACGGAGTAGCAGTGTAGCGAAGGAAACCATCACCACAGAGGCAACCTTACTGATACAAATAGAAAGGGCATACAGAAGAAGGGAAAGCACAACTAATCAACCGGAAAGGTTAAGAAGAACAGGTACGGCCACAAACAACCCAAACCAATACTAACAATCAACCCTCCACATACACCTCTCACATACTGAATTTAAAACAACCAGAACTCCTCAGCACAGCAAACCGCACATACTTCACAACACTGCAACAAGACATAGCACACACAAACTTGCAAATCACCACATGAGGTCTGCCTCCAACCAAGCTCATTGAAAGGTGCATCCAAACTGAAGCTGCCAACAGCACATTACAGATCCCTTGCACTTTATCCAACTCCTCCCACTAACCTTACCCCACTCTTATTTTCACAGACCCGGCAGAGCATCGAGAGACCACACAAGTGGCACCTATGTGTGGTATAAAACCCTTTAACATTAACATTAACATTTATAAAACCATGACTACAAATCCAAGGAAAAAAGATAGGGCTGACTAGCATATTCCAAATAGAATTGGGCATGTTAGCATGTATGATACGTGGCTTACTGCCTCCACACGCCCCACCACACAAGACCCATACGTGAGATCATGCCTCCCCACACCACCTGACCCACCCTTCCGACAAAAGGAGACCCGCCCCTAGAGTCCTGCCTCCCCACAACAAATAACCCCATACCTGCTGGTCTGATTACCCAGCCCTCATGTAAAAAAGACCCCTACCTGGTGCCTTTCCTGCTCATGCCCCACAATAAAATGACCCCTAGCTGAGCCCCTACTCCCCCCCAACCACAGCACATATACCCGTCTTTCCCCCAGGCCTCCTCAAATTCAAATCATATATCTACCATCCTGCCTCAAAGCAATCCCCCAACCACAACACATACCTGGCATCCTGCCTCAAAACAACCCACACAACCACAACACATACCTGGCATCCTACCTCGAAGCAATGCCCCAACTACAATACATAGCTGGCATCCTACCCCTAAGCACAACACACATTCCTGACATTGTGCATCCCCCCAAACCGCACCACCCCAAAAATCATACCTGGCTTTGGGATGCCCCCACCATAACACACATACCCGGTGACCTGCCCCCAGCACAACCCACCTACATGGTGACCTGCCTCCCCTTCCCCTCCCACAGAAGCACGCTGCTTGGTCTTGTACTTTTAAGGGACAGGTGGCAATTGAGTGGCCCACCTGTGCTGGCTGCCTTAACGTGGGTGTGGATGGGAGGGAGGGGTATTGAAAAGGGATAGAGATTGTGGCCAAAATGTAAGGGAAGTAAAAGACCAAATCGGAAGGTCTTGCGTGCAACTTCCTGTCCCATCCCCCAGACTTCATTCAAGGCTGAGCTGTGAGGGGCAGGATAGGAAGACCAACCTCCTCCACCTGCTCACAATCAGGCAAGATTTTTTTTTTTTTATTTGTTCTTACAAATGTGTCTTCTTGTGTTTTATGTACTTCTACATAATGCCTGTATCTGCTCCAGACAACAGTGATAGGACCTGGTTCTGCCTAGTAAGACAGTTCTCAAGCAGTGCGAGTGAGATGTTCAGTCCACTATGGCTTTTTAGCTTGAGTTGCTTTGCATTCTAGTACTTGTAGTGCTGCATGTATAGTAGGACAAGTACAATTGCTAGAACCAGAATGTGAAGGTGCGCCAACTGAAAAACAAGAACACGCTGAAGATCTCATCCTTGAATTCGTAAATTTTTCAAGGCCCCAAAGAACTTACGCATTTTATTGGTTGTTTTTTTAACTAAAAATACATTCTAGTAAGAATCATAACTTGAACCTTAATCTCCAATGAACGCTCATTCTTCTCCACTTTCACAACATGTCGTAATGAGACCGTCATTGAAGGAAAGCAAAATAAAATGTATGACGCAGTGAAGTCTATTGAAGGAACAGAAAAGACTGACGTGATCCAGTGAAATTCCTTCCAAGTCTAACTGTTATTAAAGTGAAATAAAGCAAGTTTGTGTTGCAATGAAAGTGATCTGAAGTCCAACAGTCATTGAACAAATATGCAATACATTTTGGGATGCACTGAAATCAATTCCAGATCTTACAGTCATTGAATAAGTACAATATGAAGTTCATGGCAAGTGCAAACTGTGCTAAGTATTGTAGCCATTGAGAAAGTATAACGTATGATCGTTGGTGAAACCACGTTCATTCAAAGTCTAATGTAAGACTAATGGCCAACCAAGAAATATCTTTTGAATTTTGTAGAAAACATAACCTAATAAAATAATCCCATTATTTATAAAGCGCAGCCTTTTAATCTTCTCACTGGGCGATGTTCCTGGTTCAATATAAATGGAGATCTGAAGTCATTGAAGAATTATCTAGAGTATGTGAATAACAATTAGTACAACATAACCTTGACAATGGAACAAAATACATAAAAAGTTCAATTTCTAGATCTGGAAATGTATGTACAGCACGATGAAATAAGAAGAACAATAGATCAAAAAACAACAGTGGGAAATAGTATATTACATGCTATAAGCAATCATCCACAACACAAAATAAAAAATATTCCTTATGGAGAATTTTGACGAATTAAAAGACATTGGACCTCATTACGAGGCTGGCGGTAACCGTGCCTGTAGTACAGGCACGGCTGCCGGCCGGTATCAAGTTTTTTCCGGCACCCGCGAATGGGCAATTACCGGGTCATGTTTGGCGGACCCGGTAATTGCCCATTTGCGGGTGCCGGTAATAAGGGACACCCCATCCCTATTCGGCCTCATAGGGCTCAATGAGAATGGGGAGGGTGGTAGCACCAGTACCGTTAATAACGCTACCATCATGTCTGCTTGCAGGTGCCAGTACGGCCACCAGGTCTGACCTGGTGGCTGCAAGGGCACCCGCAAGCAGAACTCCTAGTATGGCGGTACGGTAGCAACGGTGACGGTAGCGATACCAGCGCCGTTGTTCCCTTACCGCCATACTTGTAATGAGGCCCATTATGCCCAAAGTCGATAACCTGATTACAGACCTCACAGATAACAATGC
The DNA here is from genome assembly GCF_040938575.1 of Ambystoma mexicanum. Lineage (NCBI taxonomy): Eukaryota > Metazoa > Chordata > Amphibia > Caudata > Ambystomatidae > Ambystoma > Ambystoma mexicanum. The sequence goes on along the minus strand of NC_090929.1, from coordinate 1,559,422,418 downwards.
TTCCTAAAAACTGGATTTAAAGTAAGGATCCCAGCAAAACTAAACAACGAATGATGCCACATAATAACTTTTTCCATGCATTTGGGCTTCGAAGATACTGATCTGTGAACTTTGGTATCTCATCTACCCGATAGACATCCTAAGACATCCTAAGACATACATTGGGCCTCATTACGAGTTTGGAGGCAGCCATGCACTTAATAAGGGCATGGCTCCCTCCAAACTCGGGTCCGGGTTCTTTGAATGAGGAATTACCGGGTCATTCCAACCTTGGAGGACCCGGTAATTCCTCATTCAATGTACCCATCCCCATTCCCATTTGAGCCCCCATAGGCTCAATGGGAATGGGGAGGGAGCTAACAACGGGCCGATTAACTCCCTGGTCCCTTCGCGGGACCCGCAAAGGACGTCTTGTCTGACCAGATGTCCAGAGCGGGTCCCGCAAAGGGACCTCGTAATAGGGCGGAATGGGTTTAACAGCGCTGGCACCTTTACCGGCGCTGTTAAACCCATTCCGCCTGGGCCATAATGAGGTCCATTGCTGTGCATTAAGCTACCTTAGAGGCATTATCAGCATCGGTGATGGCATCCTGGTGCACTCCTGAACAGAAGAAGATTGCTTACGAAATCTAAGAGTGGCACGTCAGAGAGAGAAGGACTGTGTCCTTACTTTGCATAAAGAACAATGCAAGGTTTTCAAGAATTAACTCTAGTGTATTGGATACATTTTCTGCCACAATGTCATCAGAGCTAATCTGAAAAACGTCCAAGACATCAAAGAAGCACCACCCCTGCAATCTTCCTCTGCTTCGTGGGCATGGACAGGTGGCTTTCCAAATTGTGCACCGAAACCTATGTCGTTCTTCACCTACCTGCAACTGCATGTTTGATGTCGCACCACATACCATGAGGTGAGGCTCTCCAAATTGTGCACCCAAACTTATAATAATAAATACTTTATTGTGATGTAATCCAAATTATTAGGATTTTACCCAATTTAACACATAAACACAACACAAACCATATAAGCCATATCAAAATTTTAAAAGAAAATAATACATTTGCATAAGTAAATCATTTCTAAAAGTATACTTACGCAATACTGTATTTAACCACTGAGTAGATCAGAGGGGAAATCCAACGTATTACAGTCCTGATTCTGCTAGCAAAAGGGTCTTTTCTTGGTATCATATCCTAAAGAGGGCCAATTGGAGTCCAGAAGTCTTCCTCCATTATGGTCTCATAGTTATGGACCCATTTTGAAATGTACACATATAAAGCGGGCCAGGTTTAGAGCAAAGAGTTAGAACATGTCTGGTAGTTTCCAGCACTCCTGCGGTCTGACATACCCAGCAATTTCTCGCTTCAGTCAGGATCTACAGACGGCCCCCAGTAATGGTTAGTACGGGAAGCTGATTAGTCCTAAGCCTCAGTATGAAGTGTCTCACATCTGGCGCCGGACACAAGAGCAAGTAAGGCTGAGGTTTCCGATATATGTGAGTTACATGAACTACTGCCTCGTACCCACTTAGCTTAGCCACATGGGTGGTGTTCATACTCCAATCCCACCTGTTCAGTTTTTCCTCGAACAATCTTTTTTGATGAATATAAGGCAGGTGTATCTTATTCTCATAGGAGCAGTCAATCTCCTTATAAAGGGCCTCATTTAATTCTTTAAAGTTTGGGCCCCTGGGATGTCTCTCAGCCTCATAGTTTTCCCCAGCCAACCTCAGGGGTCTACAAGAAAGCTCAGAACGCGCTCTGAGGTAGAAAACTCCTCTTGCGCGTAATTCCATACCTCTCAGGGATATGAGGCCCAGCTCTAGGCGTAGGTACTGTATTGAGCAGGACGGGCCCAGCCCCAGCACCGCACGCCGGTAGTGGCCCTCCAATATATTCAGCCACTGTAGGTCTTGCATGGTCAGAGCCTCCAGGCCATAGAGAATGGCAGGCACAAAACACTGCTGGTATAGTTTTAATGCTCCTGCCATACTAAAGCCTGCCGTTCCCCTACCAAATGTGCATACCTAGAATGTGATCAACTTAGCTCTGCGTTTTTTGTGTGTAAATATTTCTTCATAGTTAGCAGGTGCTTTAAAATCTAGCCCCAAATAGGGATAAGAGTCTACCACTGCAATGGTCCCCAGTTTAGTATCAATGCCAGTGCGGTTAGGGCCTTTACGAGCTATCACAATTACTTTAGTCTTGTCCAAATTGATAATCAGCCCCAGCTGGGAGGCATACCCTGCCAGCTCGTTTAGCACGCTCTTAATGCCGGATAAAGTCCGATCGAATAGGATTAAATCGTCGGCATAGAGCATACCAATAATAGGGATGTCACCCAGCTTTTGGGGGCAATTTGATTTTGAGGCCATATGATCTAGGAGATCTGCGATGTAAAGATTGTACAGCATAGGCGCCGTCATGCAGCCCTGCTTCACCCCCACATTAATAGGAATCGAGGTGGATAATTCGCCATTATCGTTAAGGCATACTTTGGTAGAGGTGTCGCTATGGAGTGCAATTATGATATGTAGTATCCAAGGCGGGCAATTCATGTTTCTGATTTTTGACCATAGGGTATCACGAGCCACCAAGTCATAAAGGCGATATATAGGGTGCACTCCAGGCTGCTGGAGGTGTTGTTAATCAACTGATCAAGCACCCGGATATTGTGGGTGGTGCTAGACCCAAGTCTAAATCCTGTTTGTGCATAATGTAGCAATAAGACCCGAGGCGGCGGGCCAATACCGCTCCAGGTAATGCCCCCGGGGCTGTAGTTATAGGCCCAAGCATAGTGAGGGCCTTGACGAAGCCCCGGGGGCATTACTGTGGGTGGTATTGGCCAGCCGCCTCCGGTCTTATTACCATTAGTACCCCGGCCCGTTAGACCGGGGTACTAATGGCATATATGTTTCTGTTTAGAAATGCTGCTGTGTTTCAAAACAGAAAAAAATAAAAAAGTGAAAAAATGGCCGCCGGGAAAGGGAAAACGTAGTCCATTTGCCCTTTCCATGGCGGCCATCGGGAGCGGACGCACTGGGAACAAAAGTGTTTCCAGCACATTCGCTCCCAAGTAAAGAAGAAAAAAGAAGGTAAGTGGGGTTGGGAGGGGGAAGGGAAAAAAAGAAAAAAGTACTGCGGCCCGCTCCGAGTCTCCACACGCCTGGAGGCTTCCGTCATCCTCCGCCGGAGACCAAGGGATAGAAGGTAAGTGGGGTGGGGAGGGCAGTGAGGTGGGAGGAGGGAGGGAAAAAAAAGTCTTACCTGAGTCCCCGTCAGGGGACGAAGGCAGTCTCCAGCCATGGGGAGGCTTGGCGCAGGGATTGCCCCGTTTCGAGCCTCCTCATTGGCTGAGGGGCTGCCACGCCCCTTCGCCGGGAACAGAGCACCCGGCACGCACGGCGTACATGGGAATACCGTGTGGTATGGCTCGGAAAAGAGCCAATCAACACGTTGGTTTCCTGGTGCACTGCGCGTGCCGTGTACTAATGGAGAATCTGATTTTCAGTTACCCAGGCCTCTACTTCTTTCAAAACCAGTGTCATGAAGATTTTGCTTGTGACATCTAGCATAGACAAACTTATGTCGCTCTTTACCTACCTGTAACTGCATGTTTGACGTAGCACCCCATACCATAATGCAAGGCTTTCAAAATTGTGCACCCAAATTTATGTTGCTCTTTACCTACTGGTAACTGCATATTTGATGTAGCACCTGAGGCTTTACAAAGTGTGCGCCTAAACCCATATGACCTCAATCTAATGCGTGTTTTAAACTAAATGTGACTAATGTCTGTATTTTATGCAAGAAACCATTGTAACTGAATACCTATGCAATCTACCAATGTAACCACCCTCCTTAAGCAAACGTGCCTAGATGCCTCTGGGTTAGGTGCGCTATACAAATGTCCAAATAAATAAGTAAATAAATAAATAAACAAATAAGTAAATAAATAAATAAACAAATAGATAAATAAATAAATAAATAAATGAATAAATAAATAAATAAATTACATAGAAAGAATCCTCCCAAACTTGACAACACTCACTGAGCCCATAACAGACATGGACATGGCCTCCACTATGTGGGACGTGAATGAGCATCACCAAAAGCCCTTTCAGAAGACCAACTATGCCCTCATATCTGGAACCGAATCATTGAAGGCAGATCTTCCAACTTTTGTGTTCTCCTCATGCACTTCGACCAACTCAGAAAATGTCATACGGTTGCATCTGCCTGCTGAGCACTCACCTCCATGGATAAAAAGGGATTCCCAGTTCAAGAGGAAGGCCATAGCAGCATGCTGGGGGATCAATCCCTTCTACCTGTATGCATACGAACATAGATTCAAAGCCATCATAAATCACAAACTAGTGTACTCCATTGTTCACGACATGACTCAATGACCACTGTCCAGGATTGAGAAATGCATTCTTCAATGGCAAGGCTACAACTTTGAAATGTAATATCGCCCAGGTGCTGGGAACTCGGAGGACATCCTGTCCCAACACCCGGGACAGCTTCTCCTCAGAAAGTGCAAGCGGCTGAAGATACTGACACACCCATACACAAGATGCTGGGAAATGCACTTCCCAAGCCAATAAGCATGGATAAAATCAAAAGGGACTAATACTTTAAAACATTTTTCAGTTACTCTTTACTCAGGTCAGTGACATATGTTAACCAGCAGCGCCACCGAACAATGGAAATCAAAGCTGTGCTCGCTGCGATTGCCATCAGTTGTGAGGAAGTTATCACAGTCTTTGGCCTACTGCTCCAAGGCACAACAATTGTCATTGCCACATGACTCACTATGAGGGTCATAGTGCTTACAGGGGTCTGCAACCTTTGGCTCCCAGATGTGTTTGGACTACCATTCCCATCCGGCCTGTACAGCATAGTCAATGTCAGGAGATCATGGGAGTTGTAGTCCGAAACATCTGGAGAGCCACAGGTTGCAGACCCCTGGAAGGCTAGTCTACAAGCAAAGGTATTGTTGCATGGAATTTATCATTTAGTTGAGGAAGTCATTGCCACCTGATCATGTCGGTGGCACCACACAACAACCAATTATGATTGAGAAGATGGGCTAAAGGCAATGGGAACACATCTGCATATAGTTCTGTTCCCGGCCAGGCGGTACACACCATGTAGTAATTATGGATGACTATTCTAGATACCCAGGTGTGGATACGGTTGACCTCATCATTGCAGACAGTGTAATTCTAAAGTAAGGGAATAGATTGGCATCCCATGGAATTGAGATTGAGAATTCAATAACAACCTTGATCTCTTCGGGATCAAGCATATCTGGATCAGTCTGTTTTAGCCGCAAGTCAACGGTGACACCGAAAGGTTGATGAAAATCCACATAATCAGGAAAGTGGGTGAGAGTTTGAAATAGAATTGCATAGATTCATGAAAAACTGTTGCACGAATCAAAACTCCCCCTATGGGTGTGCCCCAACTACCATCCTCATTGGCCGACCACTTTCTTCAAATATACCAGTACACAGCTCCTGGCTTCCGGTTGAACCTGTTGATGGAACTGTTGAAGAAATAAGGATGAATAACGGCACCCACTCCAAAGGATCAATGGTGCCTGTAGAGACCCCAAATATCTCACTGGCTCAAAATTCATCACACTTCAGCCGTACAGCTATGGAATAATGTAGCTCGCCCAGGATCCCCTTGAACATTGCAAGTGATGATAGAATCATGCTGAATATGCCCAGTTTCAAGTAGAACCGCCAAAAGCCAATGTTCCGTGCACCTGTCCTCGGGATATCTCAGGAGAGCCGCCAAGTATTCTGCCACCATATTGCCAAGAAACTAGGGGCATTGGGTAATCTTTGTGAGATTGTCCCTCCACGGAGGCTGAAGGACAATAACATGGGCAGCGGGGCACTGAGCATTAAAGTTTACGGGACAGATGTATGCTAGTCTGGGCTTTCCATTCACATTGAAGGAGATATTACGAGCAGCAAGTTATTTTTTCCCTATGTTGGCACTCAATGTGACACGATGCCACAAAACATGTATGTTGTGATGAGGCGCAGAGCTGCGACTCCCAGAATAAACGTACCGGTTGCTACCTGGTGGCGATGAAGGCCCTTCCCACTGGTGCAGGACACCAGGGATGAGGGTGGCAGCAGTGGTGCAGAAGATGGCGTCAGCAATGGAGCATCTTACACCATGTACAGGGAAAGCAGGGCATCCACCCCATAGTGTGCGTGGTCTAGAGCTCCAGGAAGCGGTTCTGCAATGTCCTCACTGCTGCAGAAGGGAAGTGGAGAGACACTGGTAGAAAGGCACTGCAGGACCTCAAAGGAAAGTCTTTTCCTGGCCCGTACCCTTTGGCAACGCCAGAACAAGTCCAGGATGTTTAGAACACCATAGAACCTGTGGGAGGACCTGGGTTCGAATCCCCGTGGTGGAATTTAGGGGAATGTAAGTGTGGAGGAGAACACTTATTGAATTTTGATCTCAAACACCAATTGTACAGCACCAACATATCACTGCCATATAAGATGGAGCATACATGAATGCGCAGGAATGTCACTCTCCTTTCCCATTTATTTTGTTTTCGCCCCATTCATTCCTATTTTCTATATTTCGGAAGTTAGCATAAAAGCAAACAGGGTAAAACTGTAGACTGGGTCCTACTTCTGTTCGGCCACTTGACCTTCGATTAATTAAGTGGCCACTATATCCATTACCCACTAGGAGCTCAGGCCCATAGGGTCACACAGGACAAACACAGATCCAGAACTTATAGGTAGTATTTCCATTGAGAGCTTTTGTAAGAGCTTTTTTGCACAATACTTTTATAATTATTTGTGTTTTTCACAGGATGTTGTTGTGCACGTGCTAAGTATGTGTATCTATTAACGTTATTGATTCTACTGTATGTAAATTATAAATAAAGCTTAAAAAAATAAATTTTGAAAAAAGTATTTTGTCCACCAATACTCTTGAAATTGTGTTTCTTTATACAGTTTCACTGTGTACTGATTTGAGTATGTGATGTGCACACGGGTAATCAATGTTGGTATTGTATTGGTTTATGTTTTGCGTTTCGACGCCAGATGTCTATATTTTGTTTATATAATATGTTAGCCCGCAACAGAATGGGCTCAAAAATGCATTTTAATAAATGACACCATAACCACAAAATAATACATGTTATGGTGAAACAGAATTAATATATAAGAAAAAAATGATTTGTAGGTGATATGTAGGCCCACCTTTTGAAACAGAAAAAGTTGTTTTTGTTGCCAAGACTACTGGAAATATTTGGAAATGAAATGTCATGTATGTTTACAAGAGCAATGTAGTTCATACACATTGGTTTGTTAGGACGCCCTTTGTTATATAAAACTGTAGATATGCACATAGTTATAGAATCATTGCAAAATCAGCCTGGGTTGCAAGCAGCAGCAAAAAGCCAGCAGTTATTTCCCTAAGAACGAGTGCCCTTGGCAGCGGCTCTTTAGAGAACTGAAACCAATCCCGATATGGGGCCAATGTACAATTCACGATCGAAATATGAAGCCAGCAACAGCTCGGAGAAATGATGAGATGCCCTGCCTTGCTGGCAGCAATGATGCCCAGCTTGGAGGGCGAAGACATGGGTAGGAAATGAAGTCACAGTGGAAGGGGGTGGTGCCTTGGCCTGAATTCGAGACAGAGAATCATCCAGAGAAAGGACTGTTGCCCAAATAATGTCCATTTGGCCCAGTGGGATCTGTCTGCCTTCTATTCTCTGCAGCCTTCAGCCCATACAAGCAGGGAGCTGGACAGCAATGCAGAGGCCTGCCTGTTTCCTAGTGAAGCTGCAGCGTGGCTGCCAAGTCCAAGACGCCTATTGCCTGCTAGACAGAAGCATGCAGGCCGGCCAAATTCCTCCCTTCATCTGTCCATCACATCCCTCCCTTGGGAGGCACTTGTTTGGAAGGGGATAGAGCAGAGCTGCCCCTGTTTTCATGATCATTCTCAAAAAACCATTCGTTAAAGTTGTCCTCAGTGGGGACTTCATTTGTCTATGAAATTCACCATTTGTCCTCTAGGTGGGGTTCAATTTGGTCATGTTATTTGTAGCGGGAGGGGGTCTGTCCTAATGCACAGGATGGGAGAACAATATACTTGTTCGTACACTTTTTCTTACTTTTAAATAACTTAACCACCGCTTGCCTAAGTTCTGGATCGCCCATGGACGCACCTCGGTAGGAAATTATGTGAGTAGGAGAGGCAATGGTTAGGATTCCCCAAACCCCAAAGGAAAGAAACAAAGGGTTATAACTACAAACCACATACAAGGAAAAGCAAACAGAGAAATGCGTGTTAGAGGTCCCTATCCTCTCAGGAAATAATGAGGGACACCAGCGATAAGGATTGGAACTTTATTCAAATACGTGATGGAAGTGAGCCACTTCCTGCTCCTTCCTACAGACCCCCTCTTCCTTGTACGTCACGTCCTGCCGTGGCTCGCTCTGGAGGGGACTGTTTTAAAGAGACAGTCCCTGTAACAACACCCCCGGACAAATGTCCTTATAAGGTATCTAACTGAAAACCTTTAACTTTAATTTCACACTATTCCACCAGTCTTGGAGGTCTCTTGATGACCCTTTGAGGTCGTCCTCGTGACTCTGGGTGTGAGTCACCATCAATTTGATCACATGGATTCAGCTGGCGCGGAACCTGCGGTTCGAGGGGAACCCACTCTTCGTCCTGTGGGTCATAGAGTTCAGGGTGCGGGTCAGCCGGCGGCGGTCTCTCTTTTTCGCCCCTCAGGACATGCTTGAACAGCGAGCTGTTCCTAGTCACTTCTCTCCATTCACTTGACGCAGTTATCATTGTCCCGTTGATGGCAATTACTTGTGAGTCTGGTTTCTTATTCATGGTTTGTTGGACACAGACTTCATCTCTAATTTGAAACTCCTTTTCCTCGGCTCTCCTTCTCCCATCTGTTTGGATTCTGGCCTTCTCTTTCTGTTCGGCGTCCCGTCTGATAACCTCTTGGTCTGGTTCAGGCCGCATTTCTGGCTTATTGACGAGTCTGGTTCTGACTTGGTATTTCATCTTGAGTTCGGCCAGGGTTTTGTTGGTGACCTTGTGGGGGGTGTTCCGATAGTCTCTCAACATTCTGCACAATGTTTGGTGTGGGTCTGATCCTTCAACTCCTGCTCTTTGTGTGGTCTTTTTAATTAAGGCCATGAACCTTTCTGCCATCCCATTGGCTTTGGGGAACCAGCGTGGTGTGATCTTCTGGTGTCTAAATCCCATTTGCTTCACAAATATCGAACTCATGACCACTGAATGGCGGACCATTGTCTGATTTAATTGTATTCGTGTTCCACCATTCGCTGATGACTTCGTCGAATGTGGCGGCTTCGTGGGCAAACGCTGCGGACCTTACTTTCTTCACGATGGGGAACCTGGAGTGTTTGTCAATGAACAGTAGCAAGTACTTGCCAGTTTCTAGTGGGCCATAGAAATCAACCGCGACTCGTTCCCACGGGTGATCTGGTATTGTTGTCACTCGGAGCGGCACAGGTGGTTTTGCTTTTGTGGAGCATTGGCAAGCTGTGCAGTTCTTGACCCACCTGTCGACCATATCATCCATGAACGGGAACCAGACGTGGCATCTGAGTTGCCTTTTTGTGTTATCTGCGCCCCTGTGGCCTTCATGCGCTGTCCTGATGTCACAATCCATGCCCTGAAGCAGTGGAGCTAAAGCTCTTCACACTGGCCCCAATGGCCTTTAAACTCCATCAGAAACATACATGGAGTCAGTCCTGGTGGCTTTGGCGCCAGGCTCATTATCAGGAATAAAGCAATACCAGTTTTGGACTTTAGTCCAACATGCAGGCCTATTACACAGCTCAGTTCTTCAGAACCAAGCCATGTGGTCTAGGGTTTTGGGTGTGGCTGGGCCTGGAACTACTTGGCCTGTAACTACTTTACCTGGGCTATTTAAGCCACACCCAAACAGCAGAACACGCTTTGAGTTATTCTGCACTCCTGCAGCGTAACGCTCACCATGTCCAGCTCCTGCTCATCTACTTCCCCGGCGGCCCGATCCTGAAGCCCTAGATCTGGATTCCAATAATAACCTGGAAGAACAAGCGGCCTTGAATCCATCATGCGCTCCGCTTACCTCTCCCATCTCCCGAGTTCGCCGCAACCTGCAAAGGTAAAGAAACAAGGACAGCATTAATAACAGTTCTTACCTGGGCAAGCAGCGAGTCCTGGCAGCACCCTGCGCTTCTCTTACCTCTCCCATCTCCGGGTTTCACCACAACCTGCAAGGGAGAAGGAACAAGGTCAGCATTAACAAAGCACTTACCTGGGCAAGCAGCGCTTCGATCACTCATCACTCCGGAACATCACCGCAACCTGTACAAAGAAGAGAAGAGAACACAGGTTAGCAATTAACACCAATAAACAGCACAGTGCTCTGCCCATCAATAACTCACTGTGGTCTTCGCTGTCGGCGCAGCAACTCTGAGATCGCAACCATCCCTGTGAAAACAAAAAGAGACATTGTTAGGGAACAGCGTAGTGGAGCAAGGCCCTGAGAAGACAGAGAAAACGGAGGGAAAGAAAGAGACAGAATAAAGACGGAAAAGACATTATAACTCACCTGGAAGACAGCAAGCAAAGTTGAAGTCACAGCCAGTCTGGACCCGACATAAGGGCACACGGACCAGTGAAGCAACTAGGTCCACAGAACGCCCGCACCAACCACGTGCCCACTGCACAGAGACGCAGGACGGAGAGTTCAACGCACAAAAACCTAAGGGGCTACCCAAGCAGAGAAGGGTCTGGGATAGCGCTTAGACCTCCATCCAGTATCGTGTGGCGCCCCCGTGGATACCAGGTGAGCGTGACACCTGATGATCTTAGACCTGAGTGCTGCTGGTATCACTAGCCGGCATCCTCTGAGTAGGATCGTTTTGTCTTGTGCTGCCAATTCGGTGTGTACCTTGGCGAGTCTTTCCAGTTCGTCTCTGCAAGTGCCAGGGTGTCTCTGGACTGCTCGACGAAAGTCTTCCCACTTGTTGTTCTCTGTCAGGGATATTGCTAGAGCCATGGAGGGAGCTGCTGCCAAGGCACCTGCAATGGTTTCAATGGAAATGGCCGGGGGCAGTGCGTTGGTGGTTACATAGCTCACGTATTCAGCATCTACGGTCCTCTCGGTGGGTTTTCCTGTCGGGTGCCTAGACAAGTAGTCAGCAGGGTTGTTCTCACCCCCAGGTCGATGGATTATTTCAAAGTCATATTCTTGTAGGCGAATGCCCCAGTGTTCAATTCTAGGGGGCATTTTCGTTCTTGGTTTCCCAAAGAGGGACAGAAAGGCTGATGGTCCGTGATAAGTGTGAATCGTTTTCCAATAATGAAGTTGCGAAAATGTTCACAGTTCCATACTGCTGCCAGATTTTCCTTCTCCGCCTGGGAATGCGCTGATTCAGGAGGAGCCAGCGCCCTGCTAGCATAGGCAACCACATGTCTTGGGTGAGTGTCTGGGCCGGTGGTTTGCGCAAGGATCGCTCCCAAGCCCACAAGACTGGCATCTACCACGATTTCAGCATGCTAGTCGGGGTCAAAGTAGGCAAGTTTCCGGGCCTTCGTAAGGGCTTGTTTAATGGTGTCAAATGCTACTTGACATGTCTCTGTCCAAGCAAAGGGGACATCCTTTTGTAACAGGCGTTGAAGGGGTTCAGTGATGGTGGCGGAGTGGAGTACATAGAGGGCACAGTAGCCAGCCATCCCTAGGAATAATCTTACATCGGCAGCTTGTTCCGGTCTCTGCAGGTGGAAAATAGTGGAAACCTTGTCCGGATCAGGGGTTATCCCATCCACTGAGAAGATGTGTCCAAAGAATTTGAGTTTGTATTTGCTGAATCAGCACTTCTCTAGGTTTAGGGTCAGTCCAGCATCTTGTATAGATGTACAGGTGGCATGAAGTGCCTCATCATGTTCCTTCCGAGTTTTTCCGAACACGAGGATGTCGTCGCTATAGTTAGGGTTCCTTTTGCAGGTCGGATGACTTGCCTGATGCTTTCAGGAAAAATTTCAGCTGCTGCCAATATCCCATAGTTTAGTCGTTTATAACGGAATAGTCTATCATGGGATGCAAATGTGGTGATTGGTCTTTACTCTGGATGGAGTTCGAGCTGATGGTATCCTTGATTTAAGTCCAACTTCGAGAAGAGAATTGCCTTGTTCAATTGAACGATCATGTCCTCGATCTTGGGTCCTGGGTGGTGTTCCCTTTGAATGGCTGTATTGGCTACATTCATGTCAACACATAATCGTAACCGCCCTCCTTCCTTTGGGACGATCAGGAGTGGGGAGACCCAAGGGGTCAGTCCCGTGGCCGGTTCTATGATGTCGTTCCATAGAAGCTGACTTAGTTCTTTTGATACAGCCTCTTGAAGGTGGAATCCCACTCTGCGTGGGTGTTGTGGGACCGGGAGGCCCGCTGGGTCAATGTGTAGTTTGACTGGTGGGCCTTTCGTTTGACCTAGTCCTTGGCAGAGCTGTGGACATTTGTTCAGAATGTCTTCCTTCGTGATGACTGGGCCTGTGTGTGGCATATGACCCATGGTATAAATCTGATTTCGGGGTTGGTCTCCTGGCTCAGTCGAGCTAATCCTGTTACCTTCCAGTACATTTATGTTGATGAGGCCCTAGGAGGAAGCCGTTTTGTAGCTCAGTAGTCATAGTCCTTTTGGTGGGCTCCTTATGACGTGAATTACGGTGGTTATCGACTTGCCCCTGTGAATCAGTTGCCTTTCGAACGACCCAACACTCTGTAGGGGGACGTCGGCGCCCCATTGGAATATTCAGGATGACGTTTGTGTAACGCTCACCTGATTCCCGTAGAGGCGCCGGTCTTGACTGGGCGTATACCGTATCTTCAAAGGTGATGTGTAACACACGGCTGGCTCTTTGGGCTGGACCTCTGTGCACTGTATGTCTGCCTCGAAGGGTAAGATGTCTTAGGTAAGTGAACGCCGTGCTCTCCATCTGCCTCGGGGCAGGGTGCTGTAACCAGTTTCTTCACTGGATAAGGGGAGCAGGCCTCTTGACTTCAGAGGACTGCTGTCCGTCGTTTACTGCACGAACGGTAAGTTTCGAGTAATTCTAATGTCTTTAAAGTCTTTAGTAATGATGTTTCTTGTTTTGCAGGGTTCCGGCGATGGCGGATGACGGGCTGAAAAGAGTTGAAGATGGAGCCCGTGTGATGAATAGAAGCGCCTGGAAGCACGTAAGTAAGCGCTTGTTGCCTGCTTCACGATGCGCTCTAACTGTCTTTTTATTTTGCAGGTACAAGTTCGGAGCGGCTGCAGGGTGCCGGAATACCCACTGGGTTAGATGTGGAAAGGAGTAATGGCACGTGAGTATTAAAGTTCCCCAATGTCTTTAAACGCACCTTGTTTTGTCTTTCAGATGCGGGATGCAGCGCCGAAGGCCTCCGGAGCGTGCGAAGAGTTGGTAAGCTTTTGTCTTTCAGATGCCGGAATGCAGTGTGAAGACCTCCGGAGCGCACGAAGAGTAGGTAAGCCTTTGTCTTTCAGATGCCGGAATGCAGCGCGAGGCGTTGGTGACAGCCGATGGACCAGGTAAGTGAAGAGCTGTCACTGAAGACCGTAATGCTAACCTGTTCTTTCTTGTCTTTATAGGTGTTGCTGAAGACTGGATTCAGGATGGTAAGCCTTTTTCCTTAGGCCCAGGATCAGATGCAGAAGACACGATGAGCGTTCTGCTGCAGAGGATGCAGAATAACGCAAAGCAAGATTCATCCATCGGGTGTGGTTTAAATAGCCTCCTGTAGTGCTTAGGTGTCTCCTTCCACAGCCACGCCTAGGTAAGAAAAGAGTTCCTGCTTTCCAGAAGAGTTCCAGTGTTCTGAATCTAGGGAGTGGCTCCTGCCCCACCCAACAGGAAAAGTAGTTCCAAACAGAAGAGGATCAGAGGCTCAACTGGCAGGCAAGTCTGCTGCAGGTAAGTCCACCCAAGCATTATGAGCCCGGCGCTTCCAGCGCTGGAACTGGGCATATTTATGAGCCTGGTGCCACTGGCGCCAGGACTGGGTCCAAAAGGTCCCAATTGGGACTGGTTGGCACTCGGAAACTGGGTTATGGATCTGCTTCCAAGGGAGTTGGGAAAACCCTGACCTTTTGGAAGCAGAGATCATGACAGTACCCCCCCTCAAGGCCCCTCCCAAACCGGGCTTCTCCGGGGGTTTTGGCTTGTCAGGAAATGTTCGGTGAAATCTTTTGATTAGGCGAGGAGCGTGGACATATTCAGCAGGTTCCCAGGATCTCTCTTGGGGGCCGTAGCCTTTCCAGTCAATTAGGTAAAATAGTTTAGATTTGGAGATCTTGGAGTCCAGAATGCTTTTGACTTCAAACTCGAGTTCTCCATCAACTAGGATAGGTTTTGGAGATTTAGTTAGTCGGGTTTGGGGTTGCACGGGTTTTAATAGAGAGACGTGGAAGACCGGATGTATCTTCATGTGCGGGGGCAAGTCCAACTTGACCGCTACTGGATTTACTATGGTAGTGATGGAATAGGGACCAAGGTATCTTGGGTTGAATGTGCGTGGCCCTTTTAGAGGTAGATATTTGGTGGATAACCAGACTTGATCCCCTACTTGATATTGAGGGGCTTCCTTCCGATGTTGATCTGCTCCTTTCTTGTATTGTTCTTTAGCCCTTTGAAGGTGAGAAACAGCTTCCTTAAAGGCTTGGGTGATTGTAGAATGCAGGTAGTCTACTGCTGGTGTTTCAAGATCTTGGAGGGGATCCAACTCCGAGGTTCGAGGGTGACTGCCGTACAAAAGAAAAAACGGGGTTTTCCCAGTTCCCGAATGGACAGAGTTATTGTAGGCATATTCGGCTATCCAAAGGATGTCTTTCCAAGTTTTTTCAGTTTGTTGCAGCATGCAGCGTAAATACTGTTCCAGAGTTTGATTGGTCCTCTCGGTTTGTCCGTCGGTCTGAGGGTGGTGACTGGTCGATAGTCTCACATCAATTTGAGCCGACCGACAGCAACTTCGCCAAAAATGAGAAATAAATTGACTACCTCGATCCGAAATTAGAACCGAAGGAAAACCGTGCAGTCGGACGATGTTTTCGAGAAATTCTTGGGCCAGAGTTGCTGCTGTTGGCAAGCCTTTGAGCGGAATGAAATGCGCCATCTTGGAGAATAAGTCCACGATTACTAGAATCGTATTGTATCCGGAGCATGGAGGTAGATCGGTGATGAAGTCCATAGAAAGCGTATGCCAAGGGCGAGGTGGGATGTCAATAGGGCGTAAGAGGCCTGCTGGTCTTTCCTTTTGACTCTTGTTTTGGGCGCATACTCCACAGGACATTATAAAGTCTCTGATATCTTTTTTCCAAGACGGCCACCAGAAGTAGCGCTTGATCTTTTCTGAGGTCTTGGCCATACCGGGATGTCCTTCCATTAAAGAATCGTGATAACAAGAGATTACTTTTTTCTGTAAATCTGTGCTGGGTAGGTATAATCGTTCTTGGAAATACAATAAGTTGTCCTTTACTGCAAAGTCCTTTCCCTGCAGATGCCAATTCTGTATGTCTGCTGGAGTTACAAGTTGCCTGGCTTTATCCTTAACTTCCTCTATGGATTCTGTGGCGATTACACCCAGAATTCTTTGTTCGGGAATGATTGGTACAGGTTTAGGGTTGATCAAGTGTTCTTCCACTCCCATCCGAGAAAGGGCATCAGCTTTACCGTTCTTTGTACCAGGTCGATAGGTAATTATGAAGTCAAACTCTGCAAAGAATAATGCCCAACGGAGTTGTCTAGAGGATTGGGCTTTTGCGGTTTTCAAATATTGCAGGTTTCGGTGATCCGTAATCACAGTAACGGTGTGTCGGGCCCCCAGCAGATAATGCCGCCAAGCCTTAAAGGCAGACTTGATAGCCAGAAGTTCCTTGTCAGTAATCGTGTAATTGATTTCAGGAGGCGAGAATTTGCGGGACCAAAATGCCACGGGATGCAACTGATTGGTTACCGGGTCCTTTTGTGATAGAACTGCCCCCATGGTAAGGCTTGAAGCATCAGTTTCCACGATGTAGGGGAGTTCGGGGCGAGGGTGTTTTAAGATTGGTGCAGAGATAAATTTAGTCTTCAAATCCTGGAAAGCTTGTTCCGCCTCGGTAGACCATTCAAAACGTTTGTTTTTCTTTAACAAGGCAGTGATGGGCTGGACTATTCGAGAGAATTCGGGGATAAACCTGCGGTAAAAGTTAGCGAAGCCTAACATGCTTTGCACACCTTTTACGGAGGATGGTGATGGCCATTTGAGAACTGCATCGACCTTCTTTGAATCCATACGCACTCCGCCAGGTGATAATATGAATCCCAAGAATTCAACTTCAGTCACGTTGAAAAAACATTTTTCCAATTTAGCGAAAAGTTTGTGTTGACGCAATCTTTCGAGGACCATTTTCACGTGTTTCCGATGTTCAGATTTCGATGAAGAATAAACGAGGATGTCATCAATGTAAACAACAACACACACATCTATGAGCTCTCTGAGGACATCGTTCATAAAATATTGAAAGGCGGCCGGGGCATTGCAAAGTCCGAAGGGCATGACCTGATATTCAAATAGCCCATACTTGGTGCGGAAGGCCGTCTTCCATTCATCGCCCTCTTTTACTCGTACCAAGTGGTAAGCTCCTCTAAGATCCAGCTTTGTATATATGCATGCTTTTCTGACTTGGTCCAGGAGTTCAGGGATCAAAGGTAACGGATATCTATTCTTAACGGTGATCTGGTTCAGGGAGCGATAATCTATACAAGTTCTAAGGTCTCCTTCCTTTTTTGGAACGAAGAACAAAGCTGAAGAAGCAGGGGACTTGGAAGGACGAATAAACCCATTTGCCAGGTATTGATCCAGGTATTGTCGAAGGTGAAGGTTCTCAGGCTCGGTGAGGGCATAAATTCTACTACAAGGAGGAGTAGATCCAGGTATCAGGTCTATCTGGCAGTCATAAGACCTATGAGGAGGTAGAGAGTTAGCCTGATCCTTCCGGAAAACATCTTGGTATTCTAGGTATTCGGGAGGTAACTGGGGAGTCTCTGAAGAAATTGCTGCCAGTGCAACACCAGGTGGAGGGTGACAAGTAGAGACACATTCTGGAAACTGGACCGTTCTTGCTCGCCAATCGATCAGAGGATTGTGTTTCTCTAACCAAGGTATTCCTAGAATAATCTGAAACTGAGGGGCCTTGATCACATCGAACACGATCTTCTCATGGTGTCCATCTTGACTTACTAGCGTCACCTCTTGAGTGGTATGCGTTACTGGCCCGGAGGCTATCTCCGTACCATCCACCGTAGTAATGACGTCCTTTACAGCCTTGGGACAAAGAGTTAGATTCATCCTCAAAACCATTTCATGATCCACATAATTGCCGATGGCACCGCTGTCGACGTAAGCTTCAATTGCATGTAATCGATCCGGATTATCAGGGCTAATGAGGACCATAGGTATCACGAAATGCGAGGTCACGGAACTGGTTTTCACGCTCGGCAAGAGGACCTCTATTCTTGTCGGGCGAGGTCGTTTCCCTGCTCAGAGTTTGTAACTTTGGTAACTGCAGCTCCTACTGCCTTCTTGGCAGGTTTCACCGGACAATCTCAAAGAAAGTGCCCTGAGTTTCCGCAATAGAGGCATAATTGCAACTGTTTTCTCCTTTCCCGCTCCTTTTGTGTTAGAGGACCTTTCAGACCCCCTATTTGCATGGGTTCCCCGGAGTCTACTCCTTTGGAAGGAGTTGACGGTTTGGAAAATACTCGAGCATCAAACTTGGAACGATCGGCCTTCCTGTTCTGCAGTCTGTGATCTATTTGAACGACTAAGTCTATATAGTCCGAACAATCTTGTGGGGGATTCACTACTTGGGCTAACACATCTTTGAGCTCTCCACGTAGACCTCTATAAAACAGCGTAATCCTTTTGTCCTCAGGCCATTGAGTTTCCACTATCAGTCTGTTGAAAGATGCAATATAAGCCAAAAGGTCTTGATTACCTTGTCGCAACGAAAGAAGCTCATTGTCCAAGGCCTGCCCCTGTGAATGTCTTGCGAACAGTTTTTGCATACTGAGCTGAAAAGCTTGAAAATCATGGAGGACCGGATCATCTTGATTTACTAGAGGGATCGACCAGTCTGCCGCATTGCCACTAAGGTACGAAAGCACGAAAGCTACTTTAGCTTGATCAGTTGGAAAGGCTGCTGGCCGGCATAAGAAATGCAACCGGCACTGATTGATAAATACTGCAAACCTCTTTGGGTCACCAGAAAATCGTTCGGGCGGAGCCAGAGGTACATTCCCAGGTAGGTTGATCTGCACTGAATTCATAGAGGATGTAGCAGGAAGATTTCCCCCAGATGCGGGTAACGGGGTCTGTCCGGCTTGTGACTGTAGCAATTGTCTAGCGAGATCATCTGTTCGCTCCTTGGAAATAATCAGTTCCCTTCTTAGAGCGTTCGTTTCCTGACGGGCTGCATGCACTTCTGCCCTTAGTTCCCCAAGTAACTGGGCTAGCTGGTCGGTATCCGAGGTTTCCATAGCGCCTGGACGGGAGTTTTGTGGTAGGCTTTGCGTTCTGTAACGCTCACCTGATTCCCGTAGAGGCGCCGGTCTTGACTGGGCGTATACCGTATCTTCAAAGGTGATGTGTAACACACGGCTGGCTCTTTGGGCTGGACCTCTGTGCACTGTATGTCTGCCTCGAAGGGTAAGATGTCTTAGGCAAGTGAACGCCGTGCTCTCCATCTGCCTCGGGGCAGGGTGCTGTAACCAGTTTCTTCACTGGATAAGGGGAGCAGGCCTCTTGACTTCAGAGGACTGCTGTCCGTCGTTTACTGCACGAACGGTAAGTTTCGAGTAATTCTAATGTCTTTAAAGTCTTTAGTAATGATGTTTCTTGTTTTGCAGGGTTGCGGCGATGGCGGATGACGGGCTGAAAAGAGTTGAAGATGGAGCCCGTGTGATGAATAGAAGCGCCTGGAAGCACGTAAGTAAGCGCTTGTTGCCTGCTTCACGATGCGCTCTAACTGTCTTTTTATTTTGCAGGTACAAGTTCGGAGCGGCTGCAGGGTGCCGGAATACCCACTGGGTTAGATGTGGAAAGGAGTAATGGCACGTGAGTATTAAAGTTCCCCAATGTCTTTAAACGCACCTTGTTTTGTCTTTCAGATGCGGGATGCAGCGCCGAAGGCCTCCGGAGTGTGCAAAGAGTTGGTAAGCTTTTGTCTTTCAGATGCCGGAATGCAGTGTGAAGACCTCCGGAGCGCACGAAGAGTAGGTAAGCCTTTGTCTTTCAGATGCCGGAATGCAGCGCGAGGCGTTGGTGACAGCCGATGGACCAGGTAAGTGAAGAGCTGTCACTGAAGACCGTAATGCTAACCTGTTCTTTCTTGTCTTTATAGGTGTTGCTGAAGACTGGATTCAGGATGGTAAGCCTTTTTCCTTAGGCCCAGGATCAGATGCAGAAGACACGATGAGCGTTCTGCTGCAGAGGATGCAGAATAACGCAAAGCAAGATTCATCCATCGGGTGTGGTTTAAATAGCCTCCTGTAGTGCTTAGGTGTCTCCTTCCACAGCCACGCCTAGGTAAGAAAAGAGTTCCTGCTTTCCAGAAGAGTTCCAGTGTTCTGAATCTAGGGAGTGGCTCCTGCCCCACCCAACAGGAAAAGTAGTTCCAAACAGAAGAGGATCAGAGGCTCAACTGGCAGGCAAGTAAGCAGCATGGTCTGCTGCAGGTAATTCCACCCAAGCATTATGAGCCCGGCGCTTCCAGCGCTGGAACTGGGCATATTTATGAGCCTGGTGCCACTGGCGCCAGGACTGGGTCCAAAAGGTCCCAATTGGGACTGGTTGGCACTCGGAACCTGGGTTATGGATCTGCTTCCAAGGGAGTTGGGAAAACCCTGACCTTTTGGAAGCAGAGATCATGACAGTTTGTGCCAGTAGCGGTTTGTTTCGAAGTTGTTGAAATTCTTTTTCGCCCATGATGTTTAGTGTGGCTCGAGTCAATGAGGAAGCAAAATCGTTTGTCACAGATGTCTACAGGTATTTGCACTGCTTCACATGCCTCTCCGTCGTCCATCATGAGGTTCACAAATTTGTCTTGCGCATGCAAGTCAAAATGGTTGCCTTCTTTCTCTTGAGTACTGGGCGATATGGCGTGATTGCTTGATCTTCACAGGGTGGATTGTCGTATTCATCTCGGATGTGTATGTGTGGAGCTCTTGTGGCTCGTAGTCCTGGATTTCGTCTTCACGATAGAGTTCTTCAATTACTCTGACATATCTTCTTGGCCCTTGTTGGTACGGTCGTGATTGGTAGGGTTGATTCGATGGAGTCCTTTAATACGAGCTGTATTGTGGCGAAGAGGTTGGTCGTGGAGTGGGAAAAGGTCTCCCTTCTCTGCAAATGGACTGGAAGTGGCCTTCACTGCCACAATTTCCGTACTTTTGGGTGATTGCAGGGCATGATCCTGCATGTGGAAAAGCCATTGCACATCTGTAGCACTGTCTTTGCATACGTGGGGTTGGTGTGTAGTTGGAGGTGGTAGGCCTCTCGCTCAACCTGATGTTGGCTGTCTGGAACGTAGCTATGAGTTAATGTTTTTCCTGTTTTAGGGTCGTTGTGCTGGTCATCTGTGTGGCTTGCTTGTCAACTCTTTCGAGGATCCTAGCCATTTCGCTTACTTCCTCAATGGTTAGGGGTTTCTTAAGAAGTTGCTTTTTCAGAGTAGGTGAAAGACAGCTTTCTATCACTCGTAGGCAGAATGCTTCCTCTGGGGAAAATGCGTGAAACTGACAGTGTGCCCTTTTGATTTGTCTCGTCACTGCATTGCGTGCATTGATTGAACATATATCTTTCACAGTCCCTGTTTGGTTCTATGACCAGTCTTTTGTTTAGGGCAGTTATTAAAGTGGCAAAATCGATGTGCTCTGCTGGTGGGATAGTTTTGATTAAGGTTTTAATTTCAGTACCAGCCGTGTTAATGAACATGCTTCGCAGGCGTGGAGAGGTTTCTTCTCCTGCAGCCGCTTTAAAGTTGTTAAAGTCCTCGAGCCAATCGACCCACCGAGAGCCTTTGTCAGCCTGTGGGGTCATGGAGAAAGGCGGGGCATGCACCATGCTGTCCCATTCGACCTGGACACCGGTGGGGGGGCTGTTGGACCTGCCCAGCTTGATCGGGGGGTGTGCTCATGATGTGTGGGTCGATGGAAAAGAACAGGGAGCTTGTACATGCTCCTTATGCTTGTGTTGTTCTTTTATATATATCCATATCAAGGTCAAGTTCTTCCAAGATGTAGACTGTGGTTTGCTCGTGCCACTGCCCGCATTCATTTTTTCATGTTTGTAGGCTGCCCTGGGTGGCATCACGGACCATGGGATGCTTCCATTTTTTTTCTTATTTTCCCCCTTGCAGCGGGTTACATATTTATAATGGTTTCGTTGAGGTGGTGTCATGATGCATGTCCCCAGTCTTCAGGGCCAAACCAGCTTCCCAAGTTGCAGGCTTCCATTGGGGTTTTAAAGGCCACAAAACGTTATCAGAGGCTCTCCTGGAGCCAGTCCTGGCGCCTTTGGCACCAGGCTCATAATATTTGACCACATGGAATGAGGTTCCAGTGAACAAGGAGGCACACATATCCCAGCCCTGAAGAACTGAGCTATGCAGTGTAGTTCCTAGGGTGTGGCTGGGCCTGGAACTACTTTACCTGGGACTACTTTGCCTGGGCTATATAAACCACACCCAAAGAGCAGAACACGTTTCGCGTTATTCTGCACTCCTGCAGCGTAACGCTCACCCTGCCAGCTCTGCTCCTGTTTACCTGGTCTTCAGCCACGCCCTGTTCTCTTCATCGGGAACCACAGACCATCAGCACCTGTCGAAAAAGAGAAAATAAGAAGAACATTAGTTAAGTTCTTACCTGATAGAAGCAGTCTTTCCAATTCCATCCGAACGGCTCTCTCTCCCGCCGCTCCTGAGGACCACTGCACCTGCACACAGGAGACAAGAAGGGAGAACGAAAACTTACTCGGTGTCATCAGTCATCTCAGGATTCCATCAAAGCGGCCCACACGGTCGCTGCTCCGGAGCATCACTGCACCTACAGAGGAAGGAAAAAGAGACACCAGGTTAGCCGCGCAATACAAAAATACCAATTTTAAAATACATCTCGACGCCACACTCACGCGCTAACACCCACCTACATAAATATTGCTCAGCGCCGCATTTAGGAGTCCATTGCTTAACCTGGTATCTCCAAGACCGGTCCTGCAAAATAATAAGGATAATAGTGAAACTTTGGCAACAAGAAGAAACACATTAAGCAAAAACAATTACCAAGAACCAATTGGTACCAAGACTTACTTACGGAGTCACAGCTCGTCTGGATTCCACTTACAGGCCGTAGGATCAGTGAAGGAACTAGTGAGGCACTAGGCACTAGTGAAAGTGCCTAAGAACATTAAAGCGTCCTGCATTCAGATGCAGGACGGAGAGCCCATCGTCAAAATTCCTAAGGTGAGACATAATCACAAAGGGAAGTGGCTGGAGGTTTGAGGGAGGCGGTAGTCTTGCCCACCCTATGCAGCAAGTTAACTTCTCCGTTCATCATTTTAGAATAGCGACCAAGCGTGAGTGAAGCAGTGGGACAGGAAGAGACATCGCTCAGCTTCGTGCAACACCCACGTAGAGACCAGGTGAGCGTAAAAGGTGGGGTTTGAATTTTCAATCATATTTACCCATGGCTTTCCTTAGAGTAGTGCTTGATTAGTCCATTACTTCTAATGTGTTTTTCCATACATTGGGGCTCAGTTTGTTCATGATATATACCCTGGTTTCTGACATGGTGTGACTTGGTCTATTCATTAAATTTAATATAGCTTTCCTTGCAATTGGGAATGATTGTTATTGCGTGGTAAGGAATCTATTGTGCTGTGTTAAGCAACAGGAAAAACAGAATTCCACTCTTATGCGATAACAGCTAATCCAAGAATCTTATTATTATTATTATTATTATTATTATTATTGTATTTATTTATTGAGCACGGACCTAGCTTCAAGAAGAAACATAGCCCTTTACAGCGATATACAATACAGATACCTAACAGAGTGATTTATATAGATATACAACAGTACAAATGCATAATGGAGTGCTTTTCAGAAGTAACAACAGAACAGATGTACAGCTGGGGTAGGATATTTTATATCCCGATGCAGATGGGAGCATTAAGCCCCCTCTGAAGCCGATGCGTGCAAATCCCCTTGCGCAAGTGCGAGTATGAGCAAGTTCCATTGGCTGTTGTCTGGAGTGACAAGGTTTCTCGTCATGGGCAAAACAGAATCCCATTACTCACAGTTGGCTTCACATTTCCTCAATCTGTCTCGCAGGGCTTATAATGCATTGCTTTGGTCTCATCGACTTTTCCACAGGCTGCCCATTCGCTGTCAATTCCACATCCTCATTTTCTGACCTTTCTTGATGATCTTCCTCGACACTCTCCTCGTCCTCGAGTCCCCTCTCTCCCTTTCGGGAGAGCCTGAATTTTGACACATTTCATGTGATCACCCTGCTTGGGGATCAGGCTGTCATCATAGATCCCTTGATCTGCATGATGACTAAATGACCAGGAACAAATATTGACTCTGACTTCCGTTTCTGCTTTCGACACACGAGAACTTTGTCACCAGTTTGCAGTGCTGACGACTTTTCTCCCGGTTTTTCATCAGCATATTTTTTCATCTCGCATTTCCTAGTTGCCTAGTCCTCGGCCTGTAGCGTTGTGAAGTCGGTTTCCCAGAGCTCTTCTCTCTGGGGCAATCTCGTCTTCCCTTTTCTTTGAAACACCAACTGTGATGGGAATCTTCCCGTTGTTCCATGTGGTGAGTCCCGGTAATCGCAGAGCATGCTACACACCACTTGGTTTAGCGATATTTGACTCAGCTTGTTTTTGTTTCAACATTTTCCTTAAGCTCCCCATACATTTATCAATCATTCCGTTGGCTTGCGGCCACAAAGTTGTGAATTTCCAGTGGCATATGCCCATGTGGCTCATGAATTGAGCAAACTCCAGACTGCAAAATGGAGGCCCATTGTCTGATTTCAGCTTCTCGGGAATCCCCCACGCCGAGAATATAATGTCTAACTTAGGGATGACAGTGCTGGCTGCTGTGGACAAGATCATCTGTACAAGAGGGAACCAAGAGAATTCATCCATTACCACCATCCAGTACTTTCCACCATCAAACGGTCCAAAGAAGTCAACCGCGACGTGAGTCTACGGAGCCTCTGGCAGTTCCGACGTTCTGAGTGGTTCTGGATTGCTGGGTTTCAACGTGCACTGACATAAGTGGCAACTTTTCACTGCGTTTTCCACCATTGAGTCGATCTCTGGGAACCATATAGTGTCTCTATCTGTCGCTGTCGGCCAGTAACTGTCAGCTCATCTTTCTTGTCTGGAACCTTTTTGTCATAGTCTGGCAAGTAATTCTTGAATCTCCTTAGCCATCTTTCCCATCTCTGTCCCAGGGCTTGTTGATCACCCATATCAAAAGGGCCTGGTCGATTAAAATGCATCTGCACTGGGCCCTTCATCATTCGCCTCTGACTATCTCTCTCTTCATTCGCAGACATCTTGCTGCAGTCAGGCACCTCTCAGTTGTGCACATTTTGTTGAAAGACCAGGGTGCTCACCAAATGCTGTATTTCTTTTTTTTATTTTTCTATTTGAGGAGTTGTAGAAATCCCACTGTAGAGGAGCAGCTGAATTCCTGTGCAGGAAGTCCCGCCCCCCTCCTTCCTATCTGCTGGAAGCCAGAAATCGTGACATGCACGACACCAGTGATGGTGCCTATTCCACAGATATCCATCGAGAAAAGATATCCATTGAGAAGACCTTATATATCCCTGAAGAGACGACAATCTCTTGGAGGAGATCCCCAAAGGAATATAAAGATGATAGACAGAGAAGTTGGTGACGTCACAAGAAGCAAGTGTGATGCACTGAGAAGAGTGGCTGAAGGAAAGGATGTATAGACCCTATGAAATCTGATGACGAAATAAAGAATCGAGTAAACTTTCATATGCGGAATGAGGATTGCACATGTGAAGAGAACTGCAGAAAACGCAAGCCGTTTTATAACTGTACAGATGCTGCAACGCAAGTAGACTAAGTGATCTTAAAGGCTAGCTATATCTAGTGAATAGACTGCAGGTGGTGCCGCCATTATATAGAATTCTGGACATCGGTGTCACATATTTAGTAAGCTCAGACCCACGGAGAAGGAAGGATTGGAAGGCTGTGTTGCAGCAACATGAAGCTAAGAGCATGGAATGGCCTGGAACAGCTGTCTGGCCTGGTGTCAAAGGATGAAGTAGTCAAGAACTAGTCATCTATCTGTAAAGAACAGGAACTGTGAGACACTGAATCGTCTCGTGTCAAGGTGCAAGAGAGAACACCCTGAGTGCCAAGTTTAATAATTGAAGACAATGAAATGCTGCAAAACAGGCTGAAATACGGTCTCCGATCACGTGAGCCAAGGATGGAAATAGGAGTTAGGTGTGCAGACCAGCACTGTGATAAGAGTGTGCCTCTACTCCTTTATATTCCCAGGAGCAAGGATACTTTGCAAGGCGAAGTTCAAAGACAATCTGAATGCCAGAAGGCATGAGCGATGAGAGATGTTGGGCTAATTGGGAGGGAAGACACGGTCAAGTCCACTCACTTACACCTGGGAAGCCTGCTTACATGCTGCTAGTGAGCTGAATGTTCCATAAGGGTACAAGTGTGCCAACCAATTGTAGAGGGCTATGTAACTAAGGGTCTTATAGTTTGAGAGCCAATAAATTACTGTGTATCTAATAACTTTTGAAGATTACTTGCACCAGGGGTGGGCATAAATTGTCCACCTCACTGAAGAGACCCAATCAGAACCCGTACCTATATAGAAAGTATACTTAGATGTTTCCTTTAAGCGTATCTCAACCCCCTGTAGGTTTCTCTTGTTTGCCACGTAATATGACGTCACGTATGATGAATTTTTGCTATATAAATGTAATTTTTTATGAAATACTTTGAGAGAACTTAAACGAACGTCCGTTGATGTCCTTTGCAACTCCCTGTTTTAGACAATTGATAATAAAACAGTCGGGAGAGACTTTTTTCCAACTTCCTGAGTAGGTCTTATTTAGTGTAAGAGTTATTCTGCATCCCATCCATGCATCATGTGTTACTGATTTAAGGACACCCTGGGTTCACCATCTTTGTCACCAGATTTCATATCCCCATGCAGATGGGAGCCTAAAGCCCCCTCATAGGCCCCTACATGCAGCAGTGCCGAAATGAGGGACACAGAGGCAAGAGAATGTGATGCTTTCTTTAATATTTACTTTCTCTTTCTCCCACAAATGCTGCAAATCCCCTTGTGTATGTGCAAGTATGCACGAGTTCCATTGGGTGTGTCTGGCGTGGTGAGGCATCTCGTTGTACCAAGTTAACCGTATCTGTGCCGGACACAACAGGATACAAAGGGGCACAGAGAAGGGGTAGACATCTGTCCTGAAACCAGTGCAAGTGAAGCCAAAGACATGCGCTATTTTTGCTGCTCCCATTATTTATTTTGCTTTTTTATTTGTATCTTAATGTATTGGTGGTTTGGAGGGGGATTCTATCTGAAATGCTATACATGGGAAACAGTACAGTTTAGTGGAGGCAAAGTTCACAGGTTACATTGGCTATGCAGTTTAAAGCAGGCCTGTTGGTGAGGACGTAAGGCTAGAGAATACAGACACAGAACAATGGCTGGGGAATAGGCATGAAAATTATATATATTTGGGTCTTGTACCAGTAATGACACAGATATTAGATACAAATGGAGAGGAATGTATGGCATTTGCAGGGATGGCAGGCTGGACACTCAGAGGTGGCGGGAATAAGCGGGGGGCACAGGATGCCCCTTTGCAAGTAAGAAAGTAGGTTTTAACCCTGGTCTTGAAAGGTTTAACTCATATCAAAGTTTTGATGGCATGGAGAGAGCATTCCAATGCAGTGAGGTTAGTAGTGAGAAGGAGGGAAAGTGAGAGGATGTGCAAGCGTGGCATGGGACAGAAATATGGAGAGCAGAAAGAGATGCAGCCAATGAGGTACTGTGAGGAAAGGCTATAAACTGATTTAAAGATAAGGAGTAGAAATTTGAAGAGGGAGTGATTTTGTATTGTGAGCCATGTGGTGCGATGGCAGTGACTACAGGTGGGAGAGGATCCAGGGGGTTTGTAAAGGGTTCTGGTAGCAAAGTTGAGAACTTTGTTGAGGAAACCAATGGAGACCTATGATTAGGTTAGATAAATGGTCATGGTTGATGAACATCAGGGTGCAAATTATGTTTTAAGCTAACTGGTAGGAGGTGTGCAGGCAGGTTTTCCTGATATGTTGAAGGTTTATCATGGCTGCATTGGCAATAGTTGTGATATAGCGAATATTTTTAATATCACTGTCAAAGAGGACCCCATGGTATGAAGCATTTAGTGATGCAGTGAGGTGGCCACAGGGGGTGGAAGAGTGGGATTGGCATTGGAGGCTGGCAGAAAGATGTCTTCCATCCATACATCTAGGAAGTACTTTTAATTCTGATAGAACAAGAACTGGATGTAACTGCACATCAAGAAGGTGTTAACCTATAAGCAATTGCCCAGTCAATTAGATAAGGGGGTGGCAGACTGTCGATCTGCATTCACTTGACCCAGTAAAGGTTTGCAGCAGGTTTGGGAAAACAGTCAAACTCAACCTTAATGACATTGTTAAGCCAGGGAAAGATACAGCAAAGCTTGGCGAAACAGAACTAACTCCACAGTAGTCTGAGAGGTTCCTGGAGAACTAAAGCACCAACCTCTATAATAGGGAGAAAACGTTATCTCAGCAGGCACAGGAATGTGATCAGGAACAGGAGACCTCTTCCAGCTGCACAGATACTCAAACATACCTACCAATATGTTGATTCTCTCCTCTGAACCAACAACCAATTACAATACAGCTATCCCCCATGATTAACTTTGACCTAGATGCAGACATAATTACACACCAACATGCACCCCTCAACGATCTTTAGATTGCAGCTATACCCCATGAAAGAAATCGGTCTAGCTGCACACATAATCTCAAATGCAAGCACCACCTCCGCTAGAATGCAGCTACCCAAGACAATCCAGCCTAGCTGCTCACATACTACTTGTCTCACACAACCTCCACACCACTCCTAGCATTAGAATGCAACTACCCACCACAGAATGTTGGCCAAGCTGCACACATACTGAGTGTACACACACACTAATTACCACCCTATTTTTCCACTGACCTGGACTACGGTCCCCGAGGGTGTTCAACCCACAGCGCATTGAGATCAAACCCATGGGGAAAGGGTCTATACGGATGCCCAATAACATAACATAACATTCATCAGCATAGTGCCAGACAGCAACAGATGGTAGAGAGATAGGTGGTGGCGTGGTCTGAGACAGAAGATGCAAAGAAGGGAAAGGAGAAGATCTGGGTGTCACCGAAGAAATCTCAGTTGAAGCCAAAGAACGAGATGAATTTTCCTACAGAGGAGGTATAAATGGTACAGAGGAGTGGGCCAGGACTGATCCCTGAGGGATACCCCCTGGAAGGGGTGCAACAAAGGATGTGTTGGTGTTCCAGGAGATGGAGAAGTAATGGTCGAAGTAAGGGGCCAACCACTCAAGTTCATTGTCCTTGAAGCTAAGGGGGTTTAGGGCATAGAACAATGGAGGGATGACCTATCGTGACAAAGGCAGCAGAGAAATCGGATAGAAGGAGGGCATGGTAGCTATGAGAGTGGTGGCAACTGGTCAAAATGTTGGAGTCATCTGTGAGAGCATTTTCAGTGCAGTGTTTGCTCCCAAATCCAGACTAAAGGGGGTTGCAGAGTTTGTGTGCCTCAAGATAGTTGCTGATGCCATTGAAGACAACTCGTTCTAGGACACTGGAGTGGGGGGCAGAAGAGAGCAGTATGTAGAAGAAGGGCTTGTTGGGGTCTGAAGTGGGTTTTCTTAAGATGTGCATGAATGTGGCTCTTTTATAGCAGACTGGGAAGGTTTATGTGCATGGAAAGAGAGAGATGGGAAAGGGATGAGAGGTATAAGCTGATTGAAGGTTGAAGCTCTTTGATTGTCTGGGATGCAAAAGCAATTGAACGTAGTCCAGGAGGGAATGGTTCAGCTGAAGATGGACACACATTCAGTAGGAGAGAGGGGAGGGACGTGTAACAGATACGAGAGGGTGGAGGAAAGTGGAGAGAAGGAGGCAGCGGTTTGGAGTGAGTGATGGAAGCATAGAGACATGGGGATATTTCTTTTTATTTTGGAAGAGAAGTAGAAGGCAACATCATCAGCGGAGTGCGATTAAACCATGGAGCTGTTTTTGATGGGGAAGCAAGGCTTGAAGTGACAAGGACAGCTTGTGGATGTGTGAGTGAAGAGAGGAAACATGGACTAGCAGTTGGAGGATTTGGATGAGTCAAGGGAAGTGGAAGGGGTCAGCAGTACCAAGGGGATTAGAGGTTAGCTTTGCGGCAGTGGTGTAGGTGGATGGATGATGGTTTTCCTCAGCTGTTGGACAGCATGGTTGAGGGCATGGGCAGGAGGGCGTGAATGAGCGTGCTGGGTAGGGTTGATGAAAGGAGTTACCAGTACAGTATTGACCTCACCGAGTGGAATTTGATGGAGCGAGCAAGTGGAGAAGAGAGAGCTTGAGGGGAGTTCTGACATGGTCGATATATGGGAACCTGGAGTCAGGTTTGACGGTCCTTTTAATGATGGTAGAGGGATGGGGACGGGATATAGGAGGGGAGACAGAGAAAAAGAGTAGGATGTGTGAATGGTCAAAGGGTAATGGGTAAATATAGAGAGACGAAACGAATATACAACCTGGGTAGTTTCTTTGGATTATTATGGATTATGATTAGGAAGGTTATGCAGGTTGGGCTGACAGTGGGCGGAGTGAGTGGTGGCAATGAGAAGCTGATGGGCCTCGGTCATATTGGGGAGCTTGAGGTCATGCATTACGATGATGGGAGCGTTGGAGAAGAAGGGATTGAGGGTGCCAGAGGTTGATAGATGGCTGGGCTAGTGAGTGGGCTATAAGCAATAATTTGTACAAAGATTTATTGAAAGGAGGAGGGAATAAAATCAAAGGGTGAAGGGGAGCCGCTGGCATGTCCTTGCTGATCACAAATCCAACACCAACACCCTTTCAAGTAAGTCGGGAATGGGAGATGGAAGAGAAAAGTGGGAATTAATGCATGATTGATTGCCATCACAGTGAGTCTGGGGCAAGCTGAGTTAAGTGGTGTAAGGGTGCAGAAGGAGGGGACTGACACACAGGTGTCATGTTTGTTGGTGTGAACATGTATTTAATAAAGAGGAGAACTATTACTTCCTAACTCGAAGTGGGGTTCCCTGCCTTAACTAAGGAATTAAGGATTTTGTCATAATGTCAAAGTAAATGAAAAAGTCCACTGTCGTGTGCCAAAATGCCTACTTCTGACCCTCACACTTTTAACTAAACTAAAGAAGTAGTATATCTTCTTGGTCCAGAAGAATGGCTTCATTCTTCTGGACAACGGCTCATAGTTCCAATTAGCAGGTGGGAACTGTAAAGCAACCGGAGGGGGGTGTCTGTACTCCTGCTCTTTATATGGCAGAGGAGAGGCACAGAGGACCCCAGCCAAGATTCTCTATTGTTGGTAGCAATGGACGAGCAATCAAGGCCTAGCTTCTCAGGAGGTGATGAAGGCTGGTTCCTAAGTACAGTGTCGTCCCACAGCACCCACAAAGGAATGTCCACATGCTATGTTAGTTAAAACACAGTATTTATATATATAAGGTTTAAGTTTATATACACAATCATGATAATACACTTATTCTAAAATGGTAAATCTATACAGTTCTAGGTGGTACCACGATTACTCTGATTCGATTAAATTACATCACCTGTATTCACTTCCAATAGCATTACGAATCAACACAGCAAAACAATATCAACCATAGAGTTAGGAGGAAAACAAGTGGCTTAGACAATTGGCAGATACTGGGCCCCTACCCCTAGGCACAGTTCTGTATGAGGATCCCCGTCCTGGGCAACCTGTAAATGAAGATACACTACAAGCCCAGTCCATATATTGTCTAATAAAGTCTTATCTTCTTCTATAGTTCTGCAACCCAAATGTACCTTGTGTTGGAAAGTTCTTTGTCGGGAAACCACCTGGCCCTTCTTGAGTGCACTCCCTTTTAGGCAGGAGCCACAGGTTGTCGAACTTCTGAGATGAAGGAAAGGTGAACCGTGTCGTTGAGGCAGCAGCTTCGGGACTTGCGGTGCTCGTTGATGATTGGTCGAAAATGTCCAGCAACAGGGGGAGGCGTGCGGTGCACCTCGATGACAATGGTTTGTTTCTGCAAAGAGTCAGTGAAGAAGTTTGGCCCTGCAAGAGCATCGGGTCGTCCGCGTCGGCGAATGGGACGTGACCACGGCTGGCTTCAGTAGCTTCATCTGGTGGATTCTCTACGGTCGTCGGCGGCCTTGACTTTCTCCGGCAGGACAAAAACGGTCAACGATGATGAACAAGGGAATCCTTGGATCAAATGTTCTTATGCAAAGGGAGCACGGTGGCTCCGGTTGGCGACAGTGGTCATCGACGGTGGACGGCTGTCTGGTGCTTCTCTTTGTGATTCCGCAGTGGTCCTCGTCTCCGGTGGGCAGCCTTTCGTAGGTCTGTCTACCAGGGAGCTTTGGCAAAGATCAGCTGGTGCATGATGGTCCCTCGTAGCTCAGGAAGAGATCTCCTTACCAGGTCCCCCCTTGGATCAGTTCTTGAAGGCACAGCAGCTTTTGGATTACACGGAAGGGAACAGCAGTTCACCTTCTTCTTCCGGCTCGGCTTCGAGAGTAAGCATCAAGTATCAACTTCAGCTTCTGAATGATTTCTAGCAGTGCAAGGCCCCCAGATATACTGTTGATCTCCCATTCACTCTGCTGGGCACGCTCAGGCAACCAATCACTCAGAAAGACATTTAGGCAGTCAGTCAGCCAATTAGGCGCACCATGCGTTCAGGCCATTCTTCTCCATCCAGACACTCAAAACACAGAATGTGGATTCGGACAAGCACTCTGCCATTCAGCACTACACACTGCATTCATACCAGTTTCGGGAAGGGCTGTCTCAGTCATTGTGTCAAACACCAGATACTAGACACCCATAAAACAGAATGTGTAATCGTCACACATTCCATTCACCCAGGTCCCACCCCACGGGCGTACCCACAACACACAGTCATTGGGAAGGCTCCAGCCAGTCTGGCCTGGACTTCCCCACACTACCATATATGGAACTTCCACCCAACAGCCAGTCAGGGGGAAGGGATAGAGTCAGGATTTCCCGGGACTTCAGGAAAAGTAAGGTAACAGGCGATAGAAAGCAATAGGCCACAGGGGCCATCTTGTTTCCTATCAGGAATCCACGCATCCCAAAATGGAGGATGCTCAGGGCACCTGTCAATTCAGCACAGAGCTGCCACCAGCCCGTACCCTGCTCTGTGGGCCATCCACAGGTCCCCAAAAACATACACTAAGAGTACAGGGTCGTACTCCCACCTATGGGTGTCATAAGGGTATCCCAAGGGTCTGTTCACCAAACCAAATACAGGAAGAGCCGCACCACTAGGAGTCCCACATGAACATACATCATAAATCAATAACGGACAAGGATACGGAGGCCCTGTCCCTCCAGTGCATTTCCAGCATCACAGGAACTTCACCTGAGAGAATGACTCCCTTCTCCAGGTCTCAGTTCCTTTCCAAAATAGGAAACAACGTTCCAGTTTATGGTACTGTAAAGTTGAGGACTTTACAGTACCATAAACTGGAACGTAAAGTTCCAACTCCAAAAACAAAATTCCTTATTGTACAGTGTTTTCTTCACTGTTGGGTTCCTGGAGAATGACACCCCTCTCCATGTATCTTGTTCTCAGCACTTTCATGGTGCAGGTGAATGACTCCCTTCCCGAGGGCCTTCCTTGGCTTTGCTTCACAGTGCACCCGACCAGGGGGTATGGCTTCCTTCCTCTGATCTCTCTTGGCTTGTAATAGCACTGTAGTAGGGGGAATGTCTCCCTACCGCTGGCCCTTCTCAGGCTCTTTAGCATAGTTCATAAAGGCTGGGGTAATGACTCCCTTCCACATGCCTTCCTTGACTTTGCTTCACTGTATACCTGACCAGGGGTTATGACTTCCTTCCCCTGATCTCTCTAGGCTTGTAGTTTCACTGTAGTAGGGTGAATGCCTCCCTTCGCCTGGTCCTTCTCAGGCTTTTTACCACACTGCTTGAAGGTTAGGGGAATGACTCCCTTCCCAAGGCCCTTCTCATTCTCTTTATCAAAGTTTATGGAGGCTGGGGGCGATTGACTCCCTTCCCCAGGTACTCCTCAGGCTTTCTGAGGCAGTTCTCAAAGCCAGGGGGAATGATTCCCTTCCTCTGGCTTTGGTGTGCCAAGAAAATGTATCCCTTCTCTTGGTACTGTATTCCCACAGTTCTACTCCACCAGTGGGATGGTTCTCTCCCCCTGGTCTTCCTTTCACCTTGTTTTGTTGGCCTGCAAGTGTCGGTAGGGTAGGATTCTGTTGCTTTCCATTGTCAGACCTGGTTCACTTTCCTGCCAGGTGTTGCACTGAAGAAGTGGATTTGTGATGCTCTTCTCTTCTGGGTGCGAGTCCCAGCCTGTGTTTCTCTCTCTGATTGTTCTGGCCACCTGACTCACCCATCTGCTAGGTACTGTGCCAATGAATAGGATTTGTGATGCTCATCTCGATTAGGTGCGGGCCCCAGACCTGTCTCTCTGATTGTTCTGGCTAGACTGGCTCACTCTTCTGCCAGGTACTCTGCTGAAGAAGAGGATTTGTGATGCTCTTCTCATTTGGGTGTGTGTTCCAGACCTGTGTTTCTTTCTCTGATTGCTCTAGCCATCCTGGCTCACCCCTCTGCCAGGTACTCTACCGAAGAAGAGGATTTGTGATGCTCTTCTCAATTGGGTGCGGGTCCCAGACCCGACTTTCATATCTCTCGCACCCTTCTAAAGTCCCACCAAACACTACCTGTGAGAGCCTTGCCTACACTCTCCAGGCGGTCTGCGGCTTTGTTGTGTCTTTGGTCAGGTTCCTGGAGAAATTGTTCACCGTTCAGTATGCTGCAGTGGCTCTGTAGCAGTCTGCTCCTTGCTGACAGTGTGTCTACCTCTAATCATGACATCCAGCGACCATTGTCATCTGGAGGCTGACTCCTGTAGCCTTCTGGGCTGTCCAACCACGGTGACCGGTGAATAAGCTTCCCAGCAGGTTGGTAAGCATCCCAGATGCCGTCTTCAAATTCCTCTGCTTTCGGCTCTCCCAATCCCGGCCTCTCCAGGGTTGACTTCTCTCTGGTTTCCGCCACGAGGGTCAAACAACGTTATTTATTTATTTATTTATCAGTTTGTATCGGGCCGGAGCCCGCAGGCATCAGGGCACAGAAGAAAGAGAAACAGAAACAGAAGCCAGAGTCAAAAACGCTGAGACAGTTTCGAGTCCCTCCTCACTTGTTATGCTCATACAGTGTTGTGAAGGAAGGGATCCTTGGCCCGCATTGTTACCCAGACGCAGTGTAACTGAACCACGCAACTGAGATCGAGGAGCTGAGACCCTCCGACACGGGCAGAGGAAGAGCCTGCACGGCCCCACTAGTCTTTTCGAGGACACTAGATCCCAAGTCACACCAGGATCAAAACAGAGCCGTTTACCGCAAGTAAACTGTTTTGCCCACCGGCACTCAGGCTTACTTGTCACACCACAGACTCCTGTGGCTACTATCTCCTGTACTTTGAAAAGGAGATCTGCATAACAGCATTTACCGTAGCGATATCCAGCATACGAGACCAACAGGACCCCTTCTTCCACAACCTGTTCTCCTGTCCTGATGAAGGCCTACCACTTGCCAGCTTCAATACAAGGCTGACCATTTGGTCCGAAACACAGTAGTGCCGACTACCAATTTTATATACCATTTTCCATCACTAACACTGTCAACTGTGCACTGTAATGTATTGTGCTCACATGGTATCTACAAATTGAATTCCCGAGATGTTGTAAGGGAAGAAACATGTTTATCTTTTATTATTTATTATCAAGCTGACTGGACTGTACTGTTTTGTATTTTGTTGTACAGAGCTTTGTAAGTAAAGTGTGCCATGTTGTTACCCTGATTTACTAATCTATATTAAATACCTGTGGTCAAAACATTTTTGTCTAGACCCAGGCAGCATTTTCAGATTGATGTCACTCTTTTCACGTAGGGTCATCACCATGAAGATATGTGGTTCACATTCACCCTGATCATTGTGTTTTATAAAATTGTGTACCCGCATGGGTAGATTAGGGCCAAGCCAGGAGCCCTTTTTCGAATCCGAATAGCGGATAGACAATCAGGAATGAGCGAGTAAGGGGACGAGGCCAAGGGTAGTCTGAAAGAAAGCTGGGTGTCATCCGCATAACACTGAATGTTAGAGGAGGCGGTGGAGATCAGGTGCGCCAAAAGGGCCAGATAGACGTTGAAAGGCAAAGGTGAGGGTATGAAGCCTGTGGGGACACCACATGGTGAGAGAGAGTTGGTGGAGAGAAAAGATCCTAGCTGGACCTGGGAGGGTTGGTCCAAGAGGAAGAATGTCAGCCAAGCTAAAGCCTGATTCATGATACCAAGTATCACGCGGAGTCGATTAAGCAGGGTGGCGTGATTGACTGTGTTGAGAGCAGGGGGAATGTCAAGGAGGATGAGGACAGAGGGAGAACTGGATTCGAGGTTAGAGAGCAGATCTTCACGGGTGTTCAGGAGAGCGATTTCTGTGCCTCTGGCTGCTCTGAAGCCACACTTATGGTCATGGAGACAACCAACAGGTACAGTGTGCAGGGTTAGCTGGTAGATGGCCAGCTTATCAAGGAGTTTGCCCAGGAAAGGAGTGATAGAAACTGGGCGATAGTTAGCCGGGCAGGTAGGGTCGGCAGATGGCTTTTTTTGGGAGAGAGTGCGCAAGGGAGTGTTTGAGAAGAGAGTGGAAAGATCGAGTGGCAAAGGAGTGATTCCAGAAATCGGCCAAGGCTGAGGTGAGGGAGACAATGTTGTCCTTAATGGTTCTGGAGGAGCAGGAGAGCACCTGTTTGGATGGAGAGAAGGAGCGGAGGTGGGAGGGAAGCCAAAGGGGGCCTGAGAGAGGTAAAGGGAGAAAGATGAGGAGACGAGGAAATTAAGGACAAGATGTCCTGGATTTTAGTGGTGAAATGAAAAGCCAGAGCCGTGCAGAGGGAAGGTGGAGACTGCAGTAGGATTGGCCAGCTCCTTAGATTTTGAAACATTTGGCTGTGTTGTTAGAGGCCGCAGATATAGAAGACGGAGAGTCTGTATTGCCTTTGGAGCAGACGGCAGGCCAGTTTGTCAGAGGAGGTGCCCTAAGCCCTCACTTCTGCTAAGCTACTCTGCACTTGCATTTCAGAGCGGCCAGGTCAGAGTCATACCAAGAGTTGCACTTGGAGGTAGGTTTCAGACAGATCCTCATAACAGGGGCAAGGATATCCAGAGTATTGGGGATAGAAAAATGAAGGTTGGAAAGGGCTGTCAGAGTGGGAATCAGCCACAGGAGTAAGAAGGGAAGAGTGACGTGGAGCAAAAAGCTGCAACTGACACTCGCTTCGAATGACCATGAAGGAAGGTGGCGGTGCAGGGGAAGACTTTGCCCAGGGGAAAGAAAGTTTCAAGTCAGAGGAGAGAACGAAGTGATTGGTCCATAAGTAGCGAGAGGATTGGAGACGGGGATGTCTGAAGAAATGAGAACATCCAAAGTGTGTCCAGCTGAGTGTGTTGGACCAGAGGGTAGAATGGAGAGGGAGAGATTGTCAAATAGGTTACGGAAAAGCCATGCAGATAAGTCAGGTGGATGTTGAAATCCCTGAGGAGGAGAAGCTTAGAGGTGGAGGCAAGGAGAGAGGAGGTAAGGTCAGTCCATTAAGAGAGGAAGAGGGCGACCTAGCCAGGTGGCCTGTAGATGGTGGCCACCGTCAGAGGTAGGCCAGGATAGATAGAGAGCCTGTAGACTAGGCATTCACAGGAGGAATAGGCCTGAGTGGGAATGATAGAAGCAGGGCCCACTCTGGAAGATCAGGGTCACTCCACCCCCGGGCCGATTGAATCTGAGCTCAGAGGGCATCTTATAGCCCTCCGGGAGGAGAGTGTCAAAACACTGACAGAGTTGGCCGTGAGCCATGTCTCTGTGAGAACGAAAACATCCTGGTCAAGGTCTTCAAGAAGGTGGCAGATGTCAGAGGAGTGTTTGACAGCACAGCGAGAACTGAGAGTATATACGTGGAGCAGGTTGCCACCTTTGAAAGACTTCCAGGGAGGAGTACAGGAGTGAGGCACACTCAGACGTGGCAGAGGAGCCAGTGAAGTGGTAGAAGGAGGTGGCAGAGGAGCCAGTGAGGTGGTAGCAGGAGGTGGCAGAGGAGCCAGAGAGGTGGTAGAAGGAGGTGTAAGAGGAGCCAGCGAGGTGATAGCTGGAGTAGCTGGAACAGGGAGGAAGTTGATGAGATGTGGGTGACGCCTATC
Organism: Ambystoma mexicanum; assembly: GCF_040938575.1. NCBI lineage: Eukaryota > Metazoa > Chordata > Amphibia > Caudata > Ambystomatidae > Ambystoma > Ambystoma mexicanum. The sequence continues at coordinate 1,559,384,646 of NC_090929.1, read as the reverse complement.
AAGAAGAAGCAGATTGGGCTGAGAGCCCTGGACCATGACAGTGCCATTTAGATAGCCAAGAGGACCTGCCACCGGGTGACACTATTAATGGGAGAGGAGGAAGAAGGAGAGAGAAAAGCAGTCATATGTGGGGTCCATAGGTCGGGAGAGGGAACGACAAAGAGGATGTCGGTGATAGTCTGTCTGGAGGAGGCACTGACATAGGTATCAGCGATGGGCAGACCTGCATTGGAGAAAAGGATATCCCTCTTGAACCTTGTCCTTCCAGACCTATTGAGAGGGATAGGGTAGGAGATACAGTAACAGTTGGAGAGGATAGGAGAGATCGTGAACACCATAGAGGGTGCAGGGAGAAGGAAAGGGACGTGCGAGAGGTGCAAGAGATTCTATAGATGCACAGCACAGAGCTACGCTACACAGTATGCACAAGGTGGGGCTAGGGGGGAGCAACAGCAGCAAAGAGGGCAACAGACAAAGCACAACCAGGAAGACTCAACAGAGGGACAACATAAACCAGAAGTGGGATGGAACAGTCATGGAAAGAGACCTGCCTGGATGAGGGAAAAGGGCCTGGTGAACACCAACAGCACATCAACAGTAAATCAGCAGTAAAGAAGGAGTGGTAGTGGATGGTCAGTGCGACCTACAGTAACCTAGAGAAGGGTAAAAAAAGGCCAAAGAATCACAAAGTATGGCTAACAAGAGAGGGAAGCCTAATGGTTGCTCAGGAATGGTGAGGTTGCGACCACATTGAGATTGTGGTAAATGCAAGTTCGGGCAGTTTAGCAGAGAGCAGTAATGGCTGCTCCCCCTGCCCACACCTTTCTTACCTTTCGGTCGCTGATGGTCGATGGCTGCACTGCGTGATCGCATTCTGGGCTGATACCCCTTCGTTGTCAAACACCTGTGTCGCACAACACTGTGCCTTTGGCCTATGTGGGCTTTGCCACAGAGGATCCTGTCCTCAGTTCTTAAAGGATCCGTGCTACGTATCGATGGGCACCATCTCCTGTCGTCCTGCGTCGCACAACACTTTGGCCTATGCAGGCTTTGCTGCAGAGGGTCCGGCCCTCGGTCCTTAATATCTAGGTGCATTCTTCCACTGTTGTGTGTTTCAAATCTAGGTGCATTTATCCACGGATGTGTGTTTCAAATCTGGGTGCATTTATACACTGCTGTGTGTCTCAAATCTAGGTACATTTTTTCCACTGCTCTGTGTCTCAAATCTAGCTTTATTTGTTCCACTGTTGTGTGTATCAAAACTAGGTGCATTTACACTACTGCGTGTTTCAAATCTAGGTGCATTCTCCCACAGCTATGTGTGTCAAAGATAGGTACATTTTTCCACTGTTGTGCGCCTCAAATCTAAGTACATTTTTCCACTGCTGTTTTTCTCAAATCTAGGCGCATTTCCACTGCTGCATGTCTCAAATCTAGGTGTATTCTCCCACTGCTGTGTTTTTCAGATCTAGGTGCATTTCCACTGCTGTGTGTTCCAAATCTTACTGATGTGTGTCTCGGGTTGTTTGTATTTTGTCCGACTGTAGAAGTTGGCCCAATATTGCATTTAGTCTGATCGTGCTAGTTGGTGTTGACTGCATGCCGCCTGATTGAGTAGGCTGGCCTAATTTTGCATCTTGCCTAACTGGGTTAGTTATTCTAGAACTGCATTTTGCCTGATTGAGTATAGTAGCCTAATTTCGGATATTGCATGACTGTGCTAGTTAGCCTGAAAATGCATTTCACCTGATTGAGTAGGGTAGCCTAATATTGCATTTCGTCTGATTGTGCAAGTTAGCGTAAAACTGCATTTCACTTGAGTGAGTGGATTGCAGATAGCGCTGAGTTCAGACTAGATTTAGAGGATCCTGACGCACCAGACGTCTATAAAGGGGCGCATAGTTAATTCAGTAGGTACAGGAAGGCAATGAGGGAGAGGGAGGTCTCTTCCAACCCCACGGATACTCACACATATTTCTGACTACCCTGACTCTCCGCTCAGCAGCAACAAAACTAGAATGGAGCTAGCCCCATGATCAAGTTGGTCCAGCTGCACACATAATTATATACCACTTTGCACACTGCAACAAGGTTAAGGATGCAGCTATCCACCCCGATAAACTCGGCCTACCCGCACACATAATCTCACATACTACCACCACCTCTGCCTCCACTAGAATGCAGCTACCCCCATGGCAATTCGGACCAGCTGCACACATACTATGGGCCTCATTACGACCCTGGTAGTAAGGGGTTAACGGCGCCGGTAAGGGTGCCGGTGCCGTTAACCCCTTACCGCCGCATTACGAGGTCCAAAGGCGGCTGGTTTTACCAGGCGCCTTTAATGGGAGCCGCTAAAGGACCAGCATGCTATTATTAACGGGCCCGTTGTTAGCATGGTCCCCATTCCCATTGAGCCCTATGGGGGCTCGAATGGGAATGGGGATGTACCGGGTCCGGGTTCCTTGAATGAGGAATTACCGGGTCCTCCAAGGTTCGAATGGCTCGGTAATTCCCCATTCAGGGAACCCGGACCCGGTATGCGGTAAGGGGGTAGCCATGGCACTAATAGCGCCATCCAACATCGTAATGAGGCCCTATGTGTCTTCCATACCCTGCACAGCACTTCCAGCATTAGAATGCAGCTATGCACCTTGAAATATTTAGTCTAGCTGCACACATACAGAGTGCACACACACACTATTTACTGGCCTGACTATCTCCATTGACCTGGACTCCGGTCCCCGAGGGCGTTCAACCTACAGCACATTCAGACCATACCAATGGTGATAGGTGCCATTAACATATCATAACTGACCCCCTGTCACTTCCCTCTGTGGAACTCCTAGCACTTCCCCCTTCGCTGTTCCTGCTCTCTCTCCCTGTACTTCCACACTCTGAATGCTCACAAGGCATACTAGGACAGCCCCTTTTTTCCTATGTTCCCTCCCCTTTGCCCTGTGGGCGCTTTGAAACACAAATTCTAGATGTATAAGCACAATAAATAAATAAATAAAATAACATAACATAATGTTAATGCCTATTTTATATTAGCACATGGACTTAGTTATTGACCGCTTCTCAGCCAATCATAGTGTTTGGAGTACAGTCATTAACTACTGGTATTGATTGTATTATGAATATTCTCACTTCAAAAGCAGACAGGGAAAAAGCAATGCAACTGGTATGATTTCGTTTAACAAAACACTCCCTTTCTGGGAGTATCTCTTTTCCCAGTGTAACACCCATTTGACCACACCAACGAGAAAGCTAAACCACGTGAAAAGCTTTTAATTTCTTATAGAGAAACCATTTATTTTTATATTACATCTAATGCATGCTTAAGTTGAAATCTTTCCATTAAAACCAAGTTTGCAATTAAAATACTTAACTTATGAAGGCACCATTGTTAAAATGTTACAAAATAAAGGCTCATTTAATTTACTAACACGGTTTGGGTATCTATTATGCTTATTATTTGACGTTTTGTACTTTGCAACAACTCTGAAACCTATATTGCTATACCCAGTATGTGCTAATGACCTTATTGACCTCACTTGAGATAATGACCCTTCCCCAACCTATGTCCTCAGGTGGCGATAATGTCCTCTCTCGGTCTATGAGCTATATTATTAATTTTAATGATCATTATCAGTTGTACGGGTGCAAATATTCCCCTTCTGTGCTCTCCAATCCCACCAAGCGCCCTCACTTCCACTCTCCAATACCCCTCGCACTCACCAATTCTCCATCACAACGTACTCTCCCAAAACGCTCACTCTTCCAATCAAGCGAATACTCACTTGCTTGCTCCCCCTGACAAGTCACATCTCCTACTTCCAGTCCCTGACACACTTCAAACCGTGTTCCCAACTGGCACCTGCCGCTCTAAAGTTCCTCATGCAGTCTACAATCCTTCATTCTTTCTCATTTCTTCTGCATCTCGCATCCTTTCTCGAAGTCTGTCATGGGCTTCAAGCATCCTTTCTCCCAAACTGCAAGTCACTCTCTCTTTCTTGCCTACTGTTCCCTCTATCTGGCCCACCGCTCCCTCTCTCTCACCTTCTTCCACCTCACAGGGACCTTCTTTTAATTCAAAAAAACAGATTTTATGGAGTTTTTTGTTTGTATTTTTGTCAAGATTGCTATTTTTGACAGGTGTTTTTTCAAAAATGTCACATTTTGCATTTTATAAAAAAGGTCCAATTTCATGATACTTTTAGTGATTGTGAAATGGCTATAAGCTAGCGCGTCTGGATAATAACAGTTATAATAATATATGGGATGAAGTACCTCTTACTGTACATTATAAGGTCATTGCAAGTCATAGAGGAGTTATGTGACCCAAGACACAAACAAGGCTGAAGTCTGAGTTCCTTTATAAGGTCATGGAATTTCAAGGTGACTTGCAATATTTCTATTTGTATTTTTAATCTTAAATGTTTAATTGAAAATTGGAATGCAACATCAGGATATAAATCAAATAGAAAAAACAACAGAGACGTCCACACATACAGAGTTAAATCCCTTGGTTAGCCCTCTTTTAGCCATGTAACATTTATAATGCAATATCTTTGAAACTTGACCAAATCGCCTAAAGAGGTTACATTTCCTTTTCGTTTTCCACAGTATCCTCTCCACTATCGATATCCTGGGCATCTCGCACACCCAATCAGATTTTAAGGGCGGTCTTGTCATCTTCCAACCCCAATATCCTTTTTTTCTCAATCATTGCTGCTCTAAGTGTCCAGTATCTCTGCAGGAATGACAAGTCATCAATCTGACAGTTTCTCACTTAGATTAGAGTTCCAGATGTAAAGTCTATATCAGTTCTTAAAATGTTGTTCATTGTTGCTGTTACTTCCTTTCAGACCGTTCTTACACAACTGCATTCACAGAGCATATGTTCAAGCGCTCCCCTCCCATGTCTACAACTCCAACAAATATCGGAGGTGCACATTTCTTTAACAGCCATCCGAGCAGGTATACAAAATACCCTGTTAAGCAACTTGATCTGTCTCACTTTAACTTACCAGTTTAATGATGATAGTGTTACATTCTTATACTACCCATTCCACACCCCATCAGGGATCTCTCTTCCTAGAACTTCAGACATTTGGTCAGCAAATCTGTACTTCCTTCTCTTGAGCTCTGAAGTAGAGAATATACGGCATAGGCCATATGCACTTGTTTTTTTTCAGTTCTATGTGATGTTACACAATTCCTTTTTAGCTAACACTTTTTTTTTACCAAGCTGATTTTAGCGCAAACATTTTTCAGTATTTTTTGTTTTTGTTTTTGGGGGGTCCGTCCCATGCCCCCTGTTTTTTCTGCTTCTAACCCCGCCGGAATCACCTCTCTAACAGTTTTATGCCTTTACCCCACCCCAATCTATTAAAAAAAAAATACAGAAAAAATGTGTTGGTAAAAACATGTTCGTTAAACATTTTTTGGTTACATCTTTTCGGTAACGTCACTGGATACTGGTTTTTCAAATGTACAAACTTATCTTCTGAAAATGTGTTTCACACTTGCTCTCTTCAAAGTTCTCAGCCTTTTTTATGCGTTTTAATGTCTTAACATCCTTGTATGTGCAATTCTCTAACTGCCTTTCCCTTTGCAAAGACTCAAATGAAATCCAACTCTTGTTGACTATCAAGTCATCAATCCAATGTATTGTCAGCGTTGCCGCCCTTATTGGTGGTTTGAGCAGAATCACCCTCCTTCTCACCTGAATCCGAGTCCTCCTGCTGTAACTTCTGTAATCTTCCTTCCAATATGCTCCTTTTTTTTATTTGCAGGTGTGGCTTGTCACGGAATGAAGCCACTATGGGAGTAGAGGACAACAACCCAGGGGCCCCCTTCCGGAACAGCCGGAACAGGGGGGAAAAGCCCTTAGGCACAAAAAAACCCTTAGTAGAATGTAGATCGATATCGAATAAACGACCGGAAAAACAGGTTCACTGGAAGCCGCCGTGTATGAAGAGCCAAAGGTGGAGCAAGGAGCGAGGGACGAACAGAAATAGGAGCAAAACTGGAAGGAGGTAAAGCAAGAAGGTAAGTAAAAGCGAACGCGGAGAGGGATGGCCGGAGGGTCAGGGAAAGGCTGGGAGCAAAGAATGCAGGAAACAGGAGCGGAAAGGCAAAAGGAAAAGTAAGCGAACAAGGGAAACGGACAGAAAGAGAAAGGCTGCCAGAGCGAGGAGCAGACGGGACACAAAGCAGAGTACTGTATGTACTGAAGCGGAGAAAACTAAGCGAAGCCTCCCACAGAGGAAAAGACGGAACGCCAAGCCAAGGGTTGCAACTCACTGTCCGCCGGAAGGGGAGGGAAGATAACCCTGCCGGCGAACAGCGTCGGAACAACTAGACCACTCGACGTGATTCTGGGAATTAGCCAGTACTGCCATGGTTGTTCAAACGCTAGCGGTTCCAGAGACTTCTACCGACTCAGAACATGACATGTATCCCTGACAGATGCCATGCAGGCCAGTACAACGCTATTTTATTACAATTAAACCAAAGTGAAGCTCTGCCCATCACATAAGGGTCCATTTCCAGCTTTACCAATATCTCCTTCCAGCACCCTCTTAAAAATTCCATAGGATCCCCTAGGTTATCCCTCCTCTTAATGACCAGGGGAAATAGTGCACATAGTGTCAAAAGGCCCAGCATATTTGTCTTAGGCATGACCCAAGGCTCTGGTTCTTCCTCCATTAAAGGTCAAATGGTAAGTGTCAGAAAGGCTAGAAGGTATGTTTCCAAGTTAGGCACATTCATCCCTCCACAACTCCAATTTCGGTGCCTTCCCTTTCCACAGGAATTGTTGACTCAATCTATCTATATCCTTGTAAGTTCCTCGTGTAGTAAAGAGTGGAATCATTGAAATGATTTATTTCATTTTGGGAGTAGCAGTCATCTTAACAGCATTCACCTTGCCCCCAAAGCAATGATTTCAGAACTGATCATCTCTGCAGGTCTGGCTTCAACCTAAATCTAGTCATAGCTAAATTGATCTTCATCATCTCACTTGGATCGCATGTGAGTCATATGCCAAGGTATTTCATTCTATCATTGCACCAGCAGAAGCCAAAGCCAATCACATCTTCCTTGTGGCAACACTTTGTAAGAGGAAGACCCTCTGATTTAGGCCAATTCACTTTACATTCAGAGTTTCTCCAATACCACTTGATTATCTCCATCTGAACTGGCAGGGAACTGTTTTCATTTTGCAACACCAGTAATAAGTCATCCATGTAAAGCCTTATTTGTTGTTTTATTCCTCCACAACCAAAGGTGTGTATCTTTTCATCCTCCTTAATCCACTTTTTCAAAGGTTGAATAGCTAGTACAGAGTAGTGCAGAAAGTGAACACCCTTTTCTGGTACCTCTCCCTAAATCAAAACTTTCAGAACAAAAACCATTACTAACAATTGAAGCCATAGGGTTCCAATATAGTAACCAGATCCATTGTATGATGTTTTTTCCAAACTTCATCTCTTCTAATGTCCTAAATAGAAAATACCTTTCAATGTGTTCAAATGCCTTTTCTGTGTCAATGGCAAAGCCAGCCCATTAGTTAGAATTAGCTTTCGCATGTACTCCTACGTCCCGTCCCCTTTCCTCCATACTTGTGGGACATCTCTCCGTCCTTTGGGATGGGACCGGAGCACTTTGTAAAAAGCATCCACATTTTTTCCAAAAATGTGTCCCTCCTCTCTTTCCTGCGTGGGGCCCGGCACGCGGCCGTAATCCCAGCCCACCTTGGCTCCACCCCGCGCATCACCCATCAGTCCTTTTATCTGCTCAATCGGGGCCGGACGCACTTGCATCCTCAGAAGATTTTCTTCCCTTTTTTCCTCTCTGGCTCTCGCTAGCGTTCGTTTACTAGTCTGTCTATGGCCCTCATTACAACTCAGGCGGTAAGGGGTTTACGGCGCCGTAAACAGCGCCGACCCTTACCGCCTGAGTACGAGGTCCCTTAGCGCCATGGCAGACTTAACACCTGCTTTTAGCAGGTGTTAAAATCCATGGCGCTAAGGGACCATGGAGTTAATTACGCCACCATAATTTACGGTGGCGTAATTAACGCCTTCCCCACTCCCATTATGCCCTATGGGGCAAAAATGGGAATGGGGAAGGGTAAATGGGGATTGGGGATTTACCGCCCCGCCAAGGTCGGAATGGGGCGGTAAATCCGCCAACCACCATGGCGTAAACATAGTTTACGCCATGGTGGTAAAGTCACGGCCCAGGCGGTAACTTACCGCCTGGGTCGTAATGAGGGCCTATTTCTTTCAAATTAGACTTTTCAGATTGTTCATCGTGTCACCGTCGCTTCGCGAGGGTGGATCCCCATCCTCTTTGTTTAGAGTGTTTGGGTCCGGAACACCGTTGGGACTCCAGTTTTTACTGTGACTCCCATTCGGTCCGGGCACTTCAACGTCGGTTGGAGCGGTGGGAGGAGGTGTTCCGTCGAACTCCTCCTTCGCATTTTCAGGCGTTCATCGACGAGAAGAAGGAATGCCCGGTAAATTCTTTACTTTTCAGAGCACCGTGGCCGGGGGATACCTTTCCGGGTTCCTCTCAGTCCGGGAGGGGCATTGATCGCTCTGTCACCGGGGTTCACCTTGAGGTGCCCGTTGGGCGTAATAATTCTACCGGAGTTTTCTCCGAGGGTCTCCGTAAGGGGCCAGTGAACACCGGAGTATGCTCTGAGGCCCCTCCTGTGGGGGGTGTTTGTAGACCCAGTTCTACTGAATCGTGGGTTACCGGAGCTCGCTCTGAGGCCTCTCTGTCGGCTTCCCTCAAAAACAAGACTGGGGTGCACCCCAAGGCCTTGGCTGGGCTGGTTGTTACCGAACGGATGTTCGAGGCCCGTGCAGATAAGGCTGTTACCGGGCCTGGGTCCGAGGTCCCTCGTTCAGAGGCTAAAGCTACCAACAGTTCTGAGAGGCCGGACAAGGCTTTGTCGGTGAAAGCGGTTGCTCACCGTTCCCGCTCTTGTGGTGATACCAGATCTGTTGAGGGGGCAAGGAATCAAAGTTCTTCTTTTACCGGCAGTTCCGAGGTCCTTCCTTCAAAGGCTAATTTGGCGGTTGGTATGTCACAAAAACATTCCAGGCCTCATAGTACCGGCTCGGCCGAGGTTCCTTATGTTAAGGCGAAGATTAAGACCCCTGATCCATCGACGAGGCCCCCCTCCTCACTTCCTCACATGCTGCAGTTCCCCTCAGATGAGGACAAAATGGCGCCTGTTCCCGCCACGACCACGGCGGCCATTTTAGGTGCTACCCCTACAACTACGTCATCGGCCTCTGGTGTAGGGCGCAGTCCCTTGGGTGAACCTAAGGTCCCTTGTGCGCATCCTTACCGGCCGGTTTATGATTGGAACTCCCGGATGCCTCTTCCGCACAATGTTTCGTTGCCCGCGGGGGCAGCACCTTTGATTTATGTGGATACGTCGGTGGAGGGGCTGGTGTGGCACCCTTTCCCATTACGGCCCTGAATTTGTCCACCTCATGAGAGGCCTCCTCAGGTTCCAAAGCAATCTCCTGAGGACGCTTTTTTCGGTACTTTTCAAGCGCTTATGCGCACGACCCCATGAGGGAATATTTCAAAGGGCTTTTCAAGTAGATATGTCCACCTGCGCCTCCGGCTCCACCTGTTCCTCCGGTGGTTCCGCCGGTGCCTCCCTTGCCTGTGGTGCATCCCCTGGCTCTTCCGCCTGTGCCTCCATTGTCCCCAGTGGACAAGGCAGTGCCTGACACGGCTTAGCAGGATCCTGACCTGTCAGATGACCCTCAAGGCAATCAGGACAGCGAGGACCTTCCCCGCTCTATCAGAGCCTTTCATGACTGGGTACTGGACATGATGAGTTTCTTAGATGTTCCAGTGCCCGAGGCACCCGCTCCGCAGGAGGGTGTGCTTTCTGGGGCGTTCATCCTGTCTCCCTTGGAGTGTACCGGCCTGTTCCTGCAGAAGGACGTTCTGGCCGAGGTCCGAAGAATCTGGGAAAAGCCACACTCGGGACTTTTGGTCAATAAGAAGATTGACGCGAGGTACAGGCTGCATTCTTCGGAAGAGGTGGCCCTGTCGTCTTGTCTGCCTCCCTCCTCCATAGTGGTGGCTGCGGCTACGTTGCAATCCAGACCTGCAGCATCCTCTTCCACGACGGCTACTCAGGTCTTGGGAATGGAGGACAAGCTCCTGGACTCCCTAGGGAGGAAAATCTTTGCCAACTCAGCCTTGCAGCTCAGGCAGGCCAACGCTGAGTTGATATTGGCAGGAGCTAACCTGTGGATGTGGAAAGGTCTGTCAAAATTTGAGGAGCACATCCCGGTCAAGAAGTTGGGAGACTTCAAAGGAGGCCTTTCCGATGCCAGGGTCTTGGCCCAGGATCTCCTGGAGGCTGCGGGTCACCACGTAGACACCTCGGCTCGGGGCCTGATGCTTGGGGTTGATACCTCATGGCAGGCGTGGCTGCATGCCACTACATTTTCTAAGGAAGTGCAAGACAAGGTGTTGGACCTTCCATTCGATGGTAAGGAGCTTTTTCATTCTACTACTGATGTAGACCTCACAAAGACCAAGGATAGCACTCAGACGGCTAAATCATTGTCTGTTCTGGTCAAAGCTCCTTTCAAATCCCAGAGACCGTTGTCGCAAAGTCGATCCTCCTCTGGTTTCAGGGGCTTCCTCGACCGCAAATCTCGTAGAGTGGATACTCCTGCGGGGAATAACTGCCGTAGACAACAACGCACGTGGTTTTTCTCCCGCTCCTCAGCCTCATCATCAGGTTCAGGTGGCACCGCCACCAATAAACCTGCCAAATGACGGTTTTCAGTGCTCGCACGAGACCCCGGTGGGAGGACGCATTGCATCTCATTGGGAGGCGTGGAAGACCATCACAGAAGACAGATGGGTCTTGTCAGTCGCTCGAGCGGGCTTCTGCATACCTTTACCCCCCACCCCACCCCTCAACCCTCCTTTTCACCTGTCGGGCTCACCCTCCCTCAAGGCCGAAGTTCAGAAACTTCTGGACCTCAGAGCTGTGGAACCCGTTCCCCCTGCGGAGCGAGGGGAGGGCTTCTACTCCTGGCTGTTTACGGTGCCCAAACCCAACCAGGCTGGCCTGCGCACCATCCTAGACCTTTCCCAGTTCAATCTTTTCCTACCCCAAGAGAAATTCAAGATGATTACGCCCAGCCAGATATGCTCCTCCTTACAGATGGGCGATTGGCTCAGCGTTGTGGATCTTCAGGATGCGTATATGCATATCCTGATTTGGAATCCACACAGGAGATATCTCTGCTTCTCTTTGGGAGAGGAGCACTTCCCATTTCGGGTGCTTCCTTTTGGCCTCAGCTCGGCGCCGCGTGGCTTCACGAAGATGATGTTGATGATTGCGGCCTATCTTCGTCTCCAGGGTATCCATGTGTATCCTTATTTGGCCGACTGGCTCTTACGCAGCCCTTGTCCGCTGGCAGCAGCGGGCAACCTCCAGTCTCTCCTTCAGCTCCTGTTCTATCTTGGGCTGTCGGTGAACTGGCGGAAATCCTCCATGACGGTCTCACAGGACCTGATCTTCCTGGGTTTTCTTTGGAACACGATCGTCTGCAGAGTGTATCTGACCGAGGACAGAATGGCGGATCTGTCAGCCACGTGTCAGATGTTTGCGCAGTCGGAGAGCATGTCGGCCTGGTGGTTCCAGAGGATTCTGGGTCTCATGACCTTGTGTGTACTGGCTCTTCCTCTTGCTCATCTTAAAATGAGACGGACCCAGATGGCTCTTCGGAGTTCATGGCGTCAGGCAGTGGATCCGGATTCCATGCAGATAATGATTCCGGATTCCATGAGTGGACCTGGATTGGTGGTCATCTCTCAGCAATCTGTCTGGGGGCGCGGGGTTTCAGGACCCGGTCCCCATGGTGACGATCACGACGGACTCCTCCCTTCTAGGGTGGGGTACAACGTTATATCTTTTTCAGGTTTCGGACCTCTGGTCGCCTCAGGACAAGCTCCTGCACATAAATCATTTGGAGCTTCTGGCAATCTTCCTAGCGCTCAGGGCGTTCAGACCGCTCATTGTCAACAAGGTGGTCCGCATAAGAATGGACAATGTGGTGTCAATGTATTACATAAACAAACAAGGGGGAATTAAGTCTCCCCCCCTCGTGGACCTGTCCATCCAGATTTGGGAGTGCGCCGTGCTTCATGGTGTCTGGCTGCTTGCAGTGCACATCCCGGGCCAGCTGAATGTCACAGCGGATGCCCTCAGCCGGCAGACAGTGGTCAGCTACGAGTGGGAATTGAAGGCAGAGGTCCTCTCATGGATTTTCTCACGCTGGGGCACACCGGAGGGTGACCTCTTCTCTACGGCGGCGAACAAGAAGCTTCCTCAGTATGCCTCCAGAGGGGGGCTGGCAGCCTCCTCTCTGGGGGATGCTCTCGAGATTCCATGGCACAACATGAGAGCTTACGCCTTCCCGCCTCTGCCTCTAGTTCACGGTGCAATTTGGAAGTTGAAGAACTCGGCTAACTGTTCCCTTCTACTCATAGCCCCGTGGTGGCCGGCCAGGTTTTGGTTCTCAGAATTTCAACACCTGTCGGTGTATCCACCCATCAGGTTACCAGTAACTCCCGATCTTCTTCACCAAGGGGTACAACAGATGTGGCACCCCTCCCCACAATCGCTCAGCTTGGTGGCATGGTGTCTGAGTTCAAGTATTTAGAGCATCTGAGTTTGTCTGCGGATAACATGCGCATTATCCAGACAGCCAGGAAACCCTCGACCAGATCTCAATACAAGAGTAAATGGCTCAGGTTCTGTCATTGGTGTTTGGAGAAGAAGTTGGATCCGAGGGTGGCCACGATTGACACAGTGTTGTCCTTCGTGTCCTTCCTAGCAGAGTCAGTGGTTCATGTCCTGTCATGCAGGACTTATCTCTCAGCGGTTTCCGCTTACCTTTCTACAGACCTGTGTTCTTATTCTCTAAATAACCCAGTGGTGAAGAGGCATTTTGCTGGCTTGACACGCCTCTACCCTCCGGTTCGTAATCCGCACCCACCATGGGACCTAAATGTAGTCCTGACGGCGCTGTGCCTTAAACCCTTTGAACAAATGGCTACGGTGGACCTCAAGTACTTGTGTTGGAAAGTGTCCTTTCTGGTCGCCGTTACGTCAGCAAGGAGAGTGAGTGAGCTCCAGGCATTGTCGGTGGAGCATCCTTTCTTGGTCTTTCACAAGGACAAGGTAGTCCTTCGGACAAACCTGGCTTTTCTACCGATGGAGGTGACCGAATTCCATCTGAATCAGTCGATCTCCCTTCCGGTCTTTTTCCGAACCCTGCCTCAGAGGCGGAAAGGGTTCTACACTGTCTTGATGTCCAAAGAGCTCTTAAGTTCTACCTGGATAGGACTTCCGAGTTTAGGAGTTCTTCTCAACTTTTTCTGACCTTCGGTAACCCTCAGGGCAAGCCAGCGTCTAAGGCAACTATTTCTAGGTGGATCGCCGCCTGCATCACAGAGTCTTTCACCGTCCAAGGGCTGAAACCTCCTAAGGGTATCCATGCACGCCTAGTGTGGGGTAAGGCAGCCGCGGTTGCTTTTCAGAAATATGTCCCCTGGGAGTCCATTGCTAGGGCAGCTACTTGGGCCTCTCCATCTGATTTCTGTAAACATTACTGTCTCGACATGAGCTCAACAGCTGATGCTCAGTTTGGTCAGGCTGTGCTGAAGAACCTGTTTCAGTAAGGGGTATTTTCATCCACCTGTAGTTCCTGTAAGGAGTGCTTGGGAATCTCCCACAAGTATGGAGGAAAGGGGACGGGACGTAGGAGTAGTACCAGGTTACTCACCGTAGTGACCACCTTACTCCTAGTCCATAGTCCCCTTCCCTCCATACGCCTGCCCGCCGTCCCCTCTAATGAAGTTCCTCTGTTATTGCTAATGAGTCTTTGACCTGGCGATAGAAAAGGACTGATGGGCGATGCGCGGGGCGGAGCCAAGCTGGGCAGGGTTACGGCCGCGTGCCGGGCCCCGCGCAGGAAAGAGAGGAGGGACACATTTTTGAAAAAAATGTGGATGCTTTTTACAAAGTGCTCCGGTCCCATCCCACAGGATGGAGAGATGTCCCACAAGTATGGAGGAAAGGGGATTATGGACTAGGAGTAAGGTGGTCACTACGGTGAGTAACCTGGTAATTTACTGCTGTGTGATGTCCTTTCACAAAGCCTTCTTGATTCATATGAACCATCTTCTTCATGACTGACTCCAAGCGTATCGCTAGTGCCTTGACTAAGAGTTTAGAATCTGTGTTTATAGTTTAGAAGACTTATTAGTCTATATCCACTTGGTAATGTTTCATCTTTTTCTTTAGGAAGGAGTAACATAATATGTGCACGCCTTAGCGTTGATGGTAATATGCTTTAATTTTTCTTTTTTTTTTTGTGTCTTCTGTATGCTATTTTGCTATTTGATTTATTTTTATTACATTTGTGCACATTTTGTGATGTTATTTATTGTCTTTGGGCATTATTTCATTTTCTTTTTTACATTTGTAGTTGTTTTTAGTGTTGGATGGGTTCTACTATAAAAAATTCTTTTTTTAATGCAAATTATTTTTCATGTGCATTTGCTCCGAACCTTCGAGTTTCTTTCACCATTATTGTAATCGAATTATCTGTAAAACATTTTTACAAAAATCTTATAGTACGTTGTATACTATATATTGTTTTAAGATAATATGTTTAGGAACAAACTTTATATCTTGATGTATTTATGAATGCTCTAAAGTTTTGATGGTGTTTTCAAGTTCCAATGCCTCTGGCTCTTTTGATTTCTTGGACTTGCTCGAAAGGCCTATGAGAAGACCTTGCATTCAGCATTTAAATGCTTCCCAAACTGTGCCACAATCCATCTACCCTTTGTCATTTATTTTCATGAAATATATTGTTTCTTCAACTATCTTTTCATGAATCTCATCGTTATCCGGTAAAGGTATATTCATTTCCCAAGTATAGGATTTCTTCAGTGGAAAGTCCTGGGCCACATCAATAGTGATCGGAAATGTGCGATACTCCTATTATGTAAAGTAGGGGTAGTATTTTATTCCTTAGTCTCCGTCTGTCATCCACTTCAATACCTCTCCTCTTGCATGATCACACACCGCCCAGTTGCTGATAACTAAACTAAGTGTAGAATTGGTATTTACGTGCAGATTGATTCTTTCTCCCATGTGTTTAACCTCAGCAGTTCACAAAATAAGCATGCTACTACAAACAGTTCCTTATCAATTAAGGTCTGTAGATGGTTGCAGAAAGCTATTTTACAAGAACGGAATTTGAACACTCATCATGGTTTTAAATATGTGTTGCAGTGACAGCTGATATTCTTCTCTATACTGGCTCTAGCAGCAGGCATTGTGACATCACAACTCAAAACAACTGTAATAACTGATTTCAAGGTCCCTAGTGATGTCAAAACTGGCCGGTAATGAGAACATTATTTACAGAATTGTATACGGGTATTGCCAGCTGGCGTGTCTTATAACAATAATAATAATAATAATAATAATAATAATAATAATAATGATAATAATAAAATAATAATAATAATAATAATAATAATAATAATAATAATAATAATAATAATAATAATAATAATAATAATGATAATTGTGCTACCACTTTTTCTGCCATTTTGGAACATTATAATTACCAGATGTAGCTAGAGTGCCATTTCATAGCGGTTAAAAAGAAGGGAGTTCAAGCCCCTGTAGCACAGTCACCTTCTTTGCTGGCTGCTGTAAGAGTGCAGAAGTAAGGCTCAGACACAATGGTGGCATGTTTTTGGGTGTAGACTTTTATTAACCAAGAAAGGGTTGGAAAAAGGCCTTGCTATCCCTAAAGCTAAGAGTGGCTTGCATGCCTCAAAGAAAATAAGAGAACATGTTAGAATGTCCAAAAGTAAAAAGTCTGTCTCTGTCGTGTCTCCAAAAACCTACTTTTGTCCTTAACACTAACAAATTAAACCAACTGTGCAAGGAGGATCTCCTCCCGAAGTAGAGTGTTCAGGGAGGATCCAACAAACAAAAAAGTTCCCAGTCCCTCTGTCAAAAAGGTGATGAAACAAAAACAATGTTCATAAATGTAAGACTTCAAAACTAGGGCTGTCTTCCTTTCCCCTAGATTTCTGTGTGTCTCACTTTCCTTCCTTTTGGGTTTATGAGCCCTTTTATCCTCGTAGGCAAATGTTACAGGATCATTCACAGGGATATGTTCTTGGATTGATAGTTCTTTATCCTACCAACTTGGTACAGTCGATTACTCTCAATGTCTCACATGGATGTGGGTTCTTTACCCGCAACGTAGCTTGGTCCACTCTCCTGCCAAACTAATATGCTCTCAGTGCTCATGTGGATGCAGTTCCCAGACTCAAAATACATCTTGGTCCACTCTCCTGCCAGGATAATATCCTCTCAAGGACTGTCTCTCTCTTATATGGGTTCCATACCCTTTATTCTTCCTCTTAATGTCTCACATGGGTGTGGGGCATTGACTCACAAAATATAGCTTGGTTCACTCTCCTGCCAAATGAATATCCTCTCAGGGCTCATGTCGGTGCTTGTCCCAGACTTGTGGTTCATTGTCATATCTGTTTGATTCACTCCCCCACCAAACATATGACTCCTCTGTGTTGTTTATTCTTGCAGTATTGTGTGTGTTTGGTTCACTCTCCTGCCAAACGTCTGATTCCACTATTTTGATTATTCTTGGCTTCTCATATGGGTGTGAGTCCCAGACTCAAAATTTGGTATCATATTTGTTCGATTCACTTTCCTGCCAAACATATGACTTCTTGGTGTTCTTTATTCTTGTGGTATCATGTGCGTTTGGTTTACTCTCGTGTTGATTCCCAGGGTACCAGACACTTTTATACTGTTGTTTCCATATGGGTGTGGGCTGCAGACTCGCAATGTCCCTGCAGGGTCTTAGACCCTCCTTTTCCAATATTTGTAGATATCCTCTTGCTTCTCCAGACCTCCAAAGCCTCCTGGGTCACCCACATACTTGTTTCCTTCCTCTCAGTATGTACCAGCTATGTTGTTCCTCAAGGCTCTGGTAGCATTCGGGTGAATGGCGGAGTCTGCAGTGGTCCTGCACGCATTTGTCCCTGCTCAGTGCCGCGTCTTTTCTCGCAGGCGGTTCGCCTGGGATGCCCAGAGGTACGTGTCGGCAGCAGCTTGAGTAGTACTTCCTGCTTGGACTACGTTCAAGCTCTCCTTCCCCTCGGTTTACGGTTCCTGTTATGTCTTTTCTCTGTCCGCCTGGTGCACAGCTCCTGGAGTTCCTCCTCTGAGGCTTGTTTTTTGTCTCCCAGCTGAGCTCCTTTTAAACTCCCACACTTGTTTGATGCATTCGTTAGGGCAAATGACATCTCATGAGAAGCTAGACCGCTCATTCTGCTTCTCGCGAGTAATCCTCGGGCTCTCCATCATCTTCTTCACAGTAGTCATTTTCAATTCAGTTACAAGATACTTAGTATTCTCTTGTTTTTAGGTTTGTAAAGTATATTAAACCTCTTCTTCACAGTACTCACTTTCAATTCAGATGCAAGAAACTTAGTATTCTCTTGTATTTTAGGTTTTGACAAGTATATTAAAATGACTGATCTGGCCACAGAGCACATTTGCTCTACTTATAGAAGGGAAGAGGATTTGGTATTTGTGAATGGATGGATGTGGTAAGGCGGGGGCATAATCTGAGAATCGCTGTCCCCAATTCCATTGGTGTCTTCCCCCCATGTGATCCTTCCTCGGTGCACCACCCACAGGGGAACTATTGTACTGTCGACGCACTGCCTAGGCCCCATGGGGAAGGTTTCCCACTAGGGAAGAAGGGACGACATCCTCACTGTCTAATATATCGACACTTATGGCCATAGTTTACAACAGAGGTGCTAATGTACAATATGTGAATATGCTGGACAAAAGAAAGAAAAGTGCATCAAATCTTCTATGAAGAATAGCTAAATTTGCTGATGGTGGAAGCTTCAATAGTTAGGAGAGGAAATCAGCAAAAACCTTTCGTTCTTATCCCCCTGTTTCTATTCTGGCATGCTGATAATACACACATTATTCCTGCAGTCACCCATGGTCTTCTCCAGTACTGTGATTTTACATTTTAGTTTTTATCATAGGTGGCAAGCATATCTTCCAAATTGTGAATATGCTGGTAAATAACCTGCATGCATTTGTGTACAACTTAGCATGTATTCAATTGTATTGGTATTCAATTTAGCCTGTTCCATATTTGAAGTTGTGGCTTCCAGGAAAGTGTTCATGCATCTCATCTCTGCCGGAACGAGAGAACGAGATAGGGAGGTGGCTTTTCAATTGAAGATTTAGATGGTGAAGGACTATCAGTTGTTGACTTTTTATTGGATCCTCCTACATAGTAGTTAATAGCGATTTCCTTTTTGGTTTTTGCATCTTCCACAATAATGAAGAAGAGACTTTTGCTGGTCAACACCAGAATCATTCAGGACACTTGTTCACAGTGACTGAGGATCAGGCTTCATGAACCTCAAAATTGACCAGATTTGTCATGCAGAGACTGGCATGCCACCCATCAACAGCAGAAAATGGCAGAACATGACGCTGAATTGATACCCTGGATGCTGGGCACTCAAGATGAGTTTTCTCTCCTTAGCTCATGCTTGCTGGCTGTGATTCTGCAGAATGACATTTCTAACTGTGGCTTTTCATGGCTCTTCTGTTCATTAACCACTGCAAAATGCCTCTAGCTCTGGCCTATGTGTACCACCTTATAATGAAGCAGAGGAGTTGTTTGTTACCTCTTGCATGTGATAGCTGTCTGACTATGTCAATCATGCCAGCCTTCAGCAGTTCCTTTTTGGATTCATTAGAGGACTTCCCAAAACCCCAAATCATTTACCAAGAATTTCTACTAATCATGAAATAAGAGTTGTACTCATTTTCCGCCTCACATAGCCTGCCATCGACTGAGGCCCACACTCATAGTGCTGACTGGAGCACTCATGAACGCCATTAACTGAGTTGCTGTAACTGTGTGCAGTGTGTAGCTCACCGCCGCACAATGCTGCTGACTTTTCATGAAGACTGTGCGCTGACTACTATGCCTTAAGGCAGTGGTACACAACTTATTTAGCTGGAGGGCCGAATGTACTGAACAAGTCTCATACAGTGGGCCGAACTATCCATGGGGTGGCATTGGTGTGCAAATGTGAGTTAAAAAAATAAAAAAAAACATGGGTTTTAAGGTGTACATTTACAGGCCGATTCATGTAATTCCTCTCAAAAGTGTTGCACGCGGCTGGCGCACAGCGTGCCCGTGCGAATGTCTGCGCCAGTCGCGTGCGATAAAATCAATTTCCGCGCACAGCGTATTCATGGATTCTCACTTCCAAAAGCAGACGTGGCGCAGAGTGGCGCAGCGACCCTGCAGCAGCGCCAGTTACGCCCCCAAGAACGCCCTCGCGCAAGGAAAAGCCATCAAGATCGCAAAACCATCGCAAAGGGCTGCGCCAACCCTGCACCAGTTTACCGGACTGGCAAACAGCAAACGCAAAGCGGGGAACGCGTATTACGGGTGTCGGGAAAACGCGTGCGCGAGAAGTTTCACACGCGATCTGGCCTGGGGGAGCGTGTGCGTGTATTTCAGGGGTGCGCGAGAAGTATTACACGTGAATGGCCTGGGTGCATGTATTTCAGGGGTGCGCGAGAGGTTCCACACGCGAATGGCCTGGGCGCGTGTATTACAGGGGTGCGCGAGAAGTTCCACACGCGAATGGCCTGGGCGCGTGTATTTCAGGGGTGCGCGAGAAGTTCTACACGCGAATGGCCTGGGTGCGTGTATTACAGGGGTGCGCGAGAAGTTCCACACGCGATTGGCCTGGGCGTGTGTATTTCAGGGGTGCGCGAGAAGTTCCACACGCGATTGGCCTGGGCGTGTGTATTTCAGAGGTGCGCGAGAAGTTCCACACGCGATTGGCCTGTGCGTGTGTATTTCAGGGGTGCGCGAGAAGTTCCAGACGCGATTGGCCTGGGCGCGTGTATTTCAGAGGTGCGCGAGAAGTTCCACACGCGATTGGCCTGGGGGAGCGTGTGCGTGTATTTCAGAGGTGCGCAAGAAGTTCCACATGCGATTCGCCTGGGCGCGTGTATTTCAGAGGTGCGCGAGAAGTTCCACACGCGATTGGCCTGTGCGCGTGTATTTCAAGGGTGCGCGAGAAGTTCCACACGCGATTGGCCTGGGCGCGTGTATTTCAGAGGTGCACGAGAAGTTCCACACGCGATTGGCCTGGGGGAGCGTGTGCGTGTATTTCAGAGGTGCGCGAGAAGTTCCACACGCGATTCGCCTGGGCGCGTGTATCTCAGGGGTGCGCGAGAAGTTCCACACGCGATTTGCCTGGGCACGTGTATCTCAGGGGTGCGTGAGAAGTTCCACACGCTATTGGCCTGGGCGCGTGTATCTCAGGGGTGCGCAAGAAGTTCCACACGCGATTTTAGCAGGGTACGTGTATTTCAGGGGTGCCGGGGAGTCCTACATGTGATTTGGCAGTGTGGGTCCTCCCAGGTGTCCCCTGTACACCCTCCACGGCCCCTGCAGGCAGCCCACACCACAGGGGACTACCCTGCATCCCTGGTCATGTCCCGCAGGCAGCCCACCCAACATGGGCATGCCCCCCAGCAAAGGCACATGTCTCCTTGCACTACTGATCACCAACTCATGTCCCCTTGCACCCCCACCCCCAGCATTGCGGGGCACCTGCCAGCAGGCCCCCACTCATGTCCCACTCATGTCCCCCTGCACCCCCACCCCCCAGCATTGCGGGGCACCTGCCAGCAGGCCCCCACTCATGTCCCACTCATGTCCCCCTGCAATCCCACCCCCAGCATTGCGGGGCACCTGCCAGCAGGCCCCCACTCATGCCCCCCTGCAACCCCACCCCTCAGCATTGCGGGGCACCTGCCAGCAGGCCCCCACACATGTCCCCCAGCCAACATGTCATCACAATCTAGATCCCTGGCCCTTATGGTCAGCCTCCAAATGCAAAACACCCACTCGAGTATTGCATCCACCCACTTAGAAATGGCAATGACATGATAGAACCCCAATAGCAAGTTTTGAAATGAACACATGGCCCTCACATACACCCAATGGGTGTCAGTGAATCTCAAAACCCATATCATGATATGCATGATACCAATGAGATGATACTACACATTGAAGTTTGATGAAAGAAATGTATTAAAAACAGCATAAATGGAATTAAAAATAAACAAATGACAATGGGAATCAAAAACCAAAGGCAGCATGTCCGTAAAATAATGAAAAACGACAAATCATAATCCAAAGGGAAGGTGTCCAAAGTCACAGTTCAAGAAAGTAAATCCAAGGTAAAAACAAAACCGAAAACCATTGCTCCATGGGTAAATCCAAAAAAAAAATATAAAAATCCAACAGTCAACTATATACAGATAAACAAACCAGGGTCCATGATCCCAACTGAAGAAATGAAACCTACATAGAAATACTACCTAATAAAATAAAACTATATACAAAAATGTGGCCCATTGTCCAAAAGGTCCAAAATAAATAAAAAAGCAAAGGAAACCTAACACCAACTACTTTACTATTTACAAGGGCAGCAGGCTAGTCCGACGGCTCACTGGTTGTTGTCATGGGCCAGGGCATCATCGAACTCCTGTTCAATGGCTTGGAGGCGGGCATGTTCCCTGGCCCGAGGTCCCGCAGGGATAATGCAGTGTCCAGCTCCAACTCCCTGCGAAGACCCTCGAGGCACTCAGCCCGCCTCAGCGCCCTCCGCATGGAGTTCTCCGCCCTGACCATTGTGAGCCGTAACTCCTCTGCCCGCTGCCGCTCCTCACCTATCTGCTGGCCCAACCGCTCCCACACGGAAGCCACTCCCATTCCAGGGTTCTCCTGCCCTCCGGCCGATGCCTGCACCCCTGATGTTGATGGCCCCGAGCCATGATGCCTCCCACGTCGAGCCTGCCGCTGCCTCCAACGCAACTGCCTGTGCCAGCACGACGGCATCCAGGCTGATGGAAACCACCGACGCCGTCGTGCACGTGCCCTGCCCGATGATGCCGTCACAACCTTCATCTGCTGGGGTCCAGTTGCTGGTGTGTCCACCCCTGCTGGACCTCCGACTCCCGACTGTGGCAGGGATGGGATCCCCACCGAGGTGGGTGCATTGGTCGGGGCAGGTCCACAGGGGGCCCTGGTGGCATCTGTGCCAGAAGACGGCATGGAGTACGACTGGCCCATAGCCTCCACAGAGGAGGAGAGGGTCGCCAGAGTGCCCGACACATGTACGAGACCCCCGACCATGAGCGCTCCCAACTGGGCCACGTTGGCACGGTGCTCTTCGTGATGACGTGCGTGCTCCCCCCGGGAAGCACGCACCTCATCACGAATGACAGCCGTGTGCAACGCGACACCAATCAGGACCTTCTCCATACGGCCAGGGGTCCCCTCGTCCGCAGGTGGAGGGGAGTCAGATGACATGGACATCCCCCCTACCTGCGGACGGGCCTGGGATGGGGCATCCCTGCTGGTGCATGGTGGTGCAGTCACAGTGTCAGGGACAGTGACATGCACAGGCACCTCCACGGCGACCTGTGCTGCCTCCTGCCCCTGCCCCTGGACTGCACCACGTGCACCAGCAGGGATGCCCCCACCAGGCCCCATGTGCGGCTCAGTAGCGGCCTCCTCCTCCTCAGTGGAAACCACCAACCTGGATGGCTCCACACCGTCTTCTGCCGTTGCAAGTCCCTGTGG
Source organism: Ambystoma mexicanum (assembly GCF_040938575.1). Classification (NCBI taxonomy): domain Eukaryota; kingdom Metazoa; phylum Chordata; class Amphibia; order Caudata; family Ambystomatidae; genus Ambystoma; species Ambystoma mexicanum. The sequence continues at coordinate 1,559,361,793 of NC_090929.1, read as the reverse complement.
GGGCTCACCCACCCCTTCCGCTGCAGCCGTGGGGGCATCCCCGCCGCTTAGCTCCACAGCGCCGTCTCCGCCCTCTTCTTCACTTTGCGCTGTGTAGAGGCAGACATAGAACACAAGCATCAGGGTACTGTACAATGGTCCCCTAGACAGAAAGCAATAGCAGATGAGTGGCACTGTCAAAGATCACTTCCATCATGTCCCTCCATAACACATGGGTCAGTGCAGGCAAAAAACATGCAGTAACAGGCATGGCGCATGCTATGGACATAAGCAAACATCTCCAAGGGACTCTTGAAGCATACAATGTTGTTTTTGGACTCACATGCATCATGGGTCATGCCTATCACATGCACACACTTCAACATACTTTCATCCATCTGGACTCGTACACCCCAGACACAGTGGATGCAAGGATAACTAGGCTGCATCAGTGAATCTGAACATTGTCACAGACATGTGTCATGCATCCATGGCATCCACAAGTCGCAGACACGCAGGTCAGAAACACAGACATGGACACCATACATGTACATGGCATCAGCACTCATCCCTCACCCACACCCATGTTCAGGAACAGAGACTGGCATGCTCTCATGTGTCCATTCCGCATAGGGCTCCCCATGTTACATTTAAACACATACACCAACCGTGTGCTTCACACATTACTGGTCTCACATGCATGACCATGATGTCCCTGCACACACACACGCGTACATGGCCTATGTCACACATACAGGCAAGTATCAGACAACCAGCACGCTGCAACATGCCCTGTCTCACACAGCAATGCTTGGCCACTTACCGCTCGACTCCAGACGGGTCTGCCTCTCAAGGATCTGGGCATGGAGCGCTGGGCGTACGTGTTCCAGGACCCTCAGCTGGATGGTACTCATGCTGCCCCGGCCCCCCTCCTCGAGGCGCCGGGCCTTTATGAGGGTCCTGGACCTGAAGTCCTTCCAGCGCTTCTTGACTTGCTTGATGTTGCGGGTTGCCACCCCCTCCACGTTGATGGCAACCACAAAGTTGTCCCAGATCCTGTCCCGTCCTTCCTTGTCGGCGCGTGGTGATCCGAAGAGGGCATCATAATGCCCCAGGACAAGCTCCACCAGGACACCAACTTCCTTCTGACTGAAGCTGGTGGCCCTCTGCCCCTCTGGCTGGGAGTCGCCAGTGGTCTCGGATGGTGTTTGCCCCGACATGGCGACCCCCGAGGCAGGCGTGGGTGGGCAACTGGGTCCTGGGGCTGGGCTGTGAAGCGATGGTATCCCAGTTGGGAGTGTTCTGTTCCAGCAGGGGTGGACACAGCAACTGGACCCCTGCAGATGGCTGATGTGCAGGCACCAAATGGCAAGGCACGGTGGCAGCAGGCAGGCAGGCAGCAGCAGATGGCTCGTGGGAGGCTACTCGGGGCTCTGGGGGGCAGTAATTCAGCCTTTTAAGCAGGAGCGTGGTCTTCCGTGTGCTTACGCGTGGCCATCTTGATACAGAGTGATTTGGCACGTGAAAATTCTGCACGTCAGCGTGTGAATCGAGGAAAGGCCCTTAGCGCTTAAGCGCGTCAGCACGCATACGCGATTCCATTGGACCAAAGGCCCTTAGCGCGTATGCGTGTCTGTGACTTATCGCGCACGGGCATTGCTTTTCGTGGGGTGCGGTGCGTGTGTTTTGCAGGCGTTGGGGTTCACACGCTATTACTTCACAGCGGGTGGGTGTTGGCTACGCGTTCTTCTACACGCAAGGCAGACGGTGAGTGGTACCCTGCTCCCCCAGGCCCGATCGCGTGTAAAACCACCCGCGAGCCCCTGGAATACACGTACCCCGCTCCCCCAGGCCCGATCGCGTGTAGAAACACCCGCGAGCCCCTGGAATACACGTACCCCCCTCCCCCAGGCCCGATCGCGTGTGAAAACACCCGCGAGCCCCTGAAATACACGTACCCTGCTCCCCCAGGCCCGATCGCGTGTAAAAACACCCGCGGGCCCCTGAAATACACGTACCCCGCTCCCCCAGGCCCGATCGCGTGTAGAAACACCCGCGAGCCCCTGAAAAACACATACCCTGCTCCCCCAGGCCCGATCGCGTGTAGAAACACCCATGAGCGCCTGGAATACACGTAACCCGCTCCCCCAGGCCCGATCGCGTGTGAAAACACCTGCGAGCCCCTGAAATACACGTACCCCGCTCCCCCAGGCCCGACCGCGTGTAAAAACACCCGCGGGCCCCTGAAATACACGTACCCTGCTCCCCCAGGCCCGATCGCTTGTAGAAACACCCGCGAGCCCCTGAAATACACTTACCCTGCTCCCCCAGGCCCGATCGCGTGTGAAAACACCCGCGAGCCCCTGAAATACACGCACCCAGGCCAATCGCGTGTGAAACTTCTCGCGCACCTCTGAAATACACGCACCCAGGCCAATCGCGTGTGAAACTTCTCGCGCACCCCTGAAATACACGCGCCCAGGCCAATCGCGTGTGAAGCTTCTTGCGCACCCCTGAAATACACGCGCCCAGGCCAATCGCGTGTGAAACTTCTCGCGCACCCCTGAAATACACGCGCCCAGGCCAATCGCGTGTGAAACTTCTTGCGCACCTCTGAAATACACGCGCCCAGGCCAATCGCGTGTGGAACTTCTCGCGCACCCCTGAAATACATGCGCCCAGGCCAATCGCGTGTGAAACTTCTCGCGGGCCCCTGAAATACACGTACCCTGCTCCCCCAGGCCCGATCGCTTGTAGAAACACCCGCGAGCCCCTGAAATACACGTACCCTGCTCCCCCAGGCCCGATCGCGTGTAAAAACACCCGCGGGCCCCTGAAATACACGTACCCCGCTCCCCCAGGCCCGATCGCGTGTAGAAACACCCGCGAGCCCCTGAAAAACACATACCCTGCTCCCCCAGGCCCGATCGCGTGTAGAAACACCCATGAGCGCCTGGAATACACGTAACCCGCTCCCCCAGGCCCGATCGCGTGTGAAAACACCCGCGAGCCCCTGAAATACACGTACCCCGCTCCCCCAGGCCCGATCGCGTGTAAAAACACCCGCGGGCCCCTGAAATACACGTACCCTGCTCCCCCAGGCCCGATCGCTTGTAGGAACACCCGCGAGCCCCTGAAATACACTTACCCTGCTCCCCCAGGCCCGATCGCTTGTAGGAACACCCGCGAGCCCCTGAAATACACGCACCCAGGCCAATCGCGTGTGAAACTTCTCGCGCACCTCTGAAATACACGCACCCAGGCCAATCGCGTGTGAAACTTCTCGCGCACCCCTGAAATACACGCGCCCAGGCCAATCGCGTGTGAAGCTTCTTGCGCACCCCTGAAATACACGCGCCCAGGCCAATCGCGTGTGAAACTTCTCGCGCACCCCTGAAATACACGCGCCCAGGCCAATCGCGTGTGAAACTTCTTGCGCACCTCTGAAATACACGCGCCCAGGCCAATCGCGTGTGGAACTTCTCGCGCACCCCTGAAATACATGCGCCCAGGCCAATCGCGTGTGAAACTTCTCGCGCACCTCTGAAATACACGCGCCCAGGCCAATCGCGTGTGAAACTTCTCACGCACCCCTGAAATACACGCGCCCAGGCCAATCGCATGTGAAACTTCTCGCGCACCTCTGAAATACACACGCCCAGGCCAATCGCATGTGGAACTTCTCGTGCACCCCTGAAATACACGCGCCCAGGCCAATCGCGTGTGGAACTTCTCGCGCACCTCTGAAATACACGCACACGCTCCCCCAGGCCCAATAGCGTGTGAAACTTCTCGCCACCTCTGAAATACACACACACGCTCCCCCAGGCCCAATTGCGTGTGAAACTTCTCGCGCACCTCTGAAATACACGCACACGCTCCCCCAGGCCCGATCGCGTGTGGAACTTCTCGCGCGTGTAGAACTTTGGCGCACATTTTTTTCCTGCGCAGGGATGCTACCGCCTGCTTTCGTGTGGCGGACATGTATGGGCCTGTGCGTGTCTTTGGCCGTGCGCTGTTTTTCCCTATTCGATTCCATGAATACGTGTCGTAGGCGAGCGTGTGGGCGTTCTGCACACTTGCCTCCTGTACTTCCCCCGTGACGCCCACATTTTCACGAGTTGTTCCCCATTCTGCGTGTAACGCCCCGTGTTACGCCTACTTTTGTTATGTGCGCCGCGATATGTGCGAATTCGCTGTGGCCTTATCGCACGGCGTTCGATGACCTGTGCGCCAGCGTGCACCGCGCACTTTTTCAGCGCACATCCCACATTTTGCGTGTGCACGGACTTCCATGAATAGATGTGCGATGTTTTCTGTGCGATAATCGCACTTGCACTGAGATTTTCGCTATTTCTCTTGCGAATCGCACGTTTTCGCACGCGTGCGCCATTTTTTCGGCGCACATTAATTCCATGAATCGGCCTGTTAATGTATTACCTTTCCACTGTAACACATGATGAATGGCCTTTTAGTAGCATTAGTACTTTGATTTATTTGTACTATGGGTCTCAACAGAAGTAAAACTGCAAGAATCATGATGCAAAGACAAAAACTGGACGACCGAGGCGTCACACACCTGACATGGCAGACTCTAGTACACAGATGTTTGTATGAAGGGGCCCCATTTTATCTTAGAGCCAAATTTACATGATACATTCCCAATAGGGCCCTAAGATCTCAAACATCAGGCAAGTTACAGATACCCCAGGCATCCCAAACTATGGGTGCTGGGAAATCTTTCCTGGTTCGAGCAGCTCAGCAGTGGAGCAACCTTCCAGTTACCCTGAGGGCAGAGCCTAATCTGTTTATCTTTAGGAAAAATCTGAAGACTCATCTCTTCAAATAATGTGCCACTCCCTAGCTTTCCACCTTCCGTTCGCCTAACATGAATTTGTCTCTCTGCGCCCTGATGCCTGCAGGCTACCGAAGCATTTCAAACAAACAAATAAAATAAATAAATAAATACATAAATAGTGACTGACTGACTTTAGGACAGCTAGCAGTTCATCATAACACTCCTGTGACTTGGAGGTCCATACATAATGTCCTGAAGGGGTGCATTGGGCCCATATGCTGTATGTTGTGCACCACTGCCATAAAGAGTTGGGGAGTGGGGAATTTGGCCCACATGTCTTCCCAAATATAGGACAACGAGTTCCAACCAGATTGCTCTCTTTTTCTTTTAGGTACTGAAAATCAAAGCCCCTCTGCTCTTTTCTAAGATTGGTGAGGCCCTGTGGAGATAGATTTGTGCAGAGCCCCTTAATTTGCATATGTTTTGACATCACCGTGACCTCCCACAGAATGACATCACAGGAAGTGACATGAGTCTTTTTGTAATGCCAGGTATCATAGAAAGTTATATTTCAAGATGTTGTTTTGGTTAGGTGTGAGCTGTCACTGATTTAGTATTGTTGTTAATTGATACGTAATAGTTTATTCTGAATATTATTTGGTCATGTTGCCAGATGATACTCCGCTTGCACGGTGGAGTAAAAAGCTAATTAGAGACAATTTTGTTTGGGTATGGTCACCCAAACGACTGGAACGACCCGTGTGATGTTTCACTCAAAATGTACATTCTTTTCTCATGTGTATTCAAATATTACTCTTTCTTTTCATTCCCAGAAAGAAGTGTGTAATTTGTGTTGTTCAAAATAAGTTTATATATGTATCTTGAATTTGAAAGTATTTATTTCACAGAAAAAAGGCCAATAAAATCAAAGTCCAATGCATTTTGGTCCTAGTGACCATCTTCATAGACAATTTCTAGAGAAAATAATACACAATGTTAAAGTAAATGTTAATGTTAAAGGTTACTTGTACCGCACACTATCACCACCGGAGTGGTCCCCTGGCGCTCTGGCGGATCTGAAAAATGATGGTGTGAAACAGGGAGGCTGTGGGAGTGGTTAGTAGGGTGCAGTGGGAATAGGAAAGTGATATATGATGTTTTGTTGGCAGCTTCAGTTCGGTTTGCACCATTCGCTGAGTTTAGGTGCGATTTTAGAGTCTGAGGAATTCCCATGTGCTGTTGTGCATGGTTATGTGTTGTTTGTATGTTGTTGCAGTGTGGTAAAGTATGTGCGGTTTGCTGTGCTGGGATGTGGCCGTCTGAGTTTCTGTAGCAGAAGAGTTTTCAGAAAAAATGTGTTTTAGTAGTGGGTTAGCAGTGGGGGTTTTCTTACCTCTTTGCATTGGTTTTTGTGGTCGGCATCTATGACCATCCTGTGTGCTTTGATATTGTTTGGCAGCCTAGTCGGTAGGTATGTTGCAGTGTGGTAATTATCTTCTGTAGAAGTCTAACGGTATGTGTACATGGGTTGTGAAGGTGTGTTTCCCTGCTTTAGGGTTAAAGATGGTTAGGTTAGGAAGGTTATGGGTCCCTCACTTGACTTCTAGTGGGGGTACGGCCTAATGTGGTGTTCCTCTGTAAACTTGGCGATATGTGTGCATGAGAGGTCTAAAATGTCCTTCCGACACCCACCAGTTGGGTATGGTTAGGCAATTGATTGTAGGTCCCTCCTTGAGCTTCCCATTTCTGCCAGAAATTATGATTCTGGGTTGAAGAGCCACGTTTTTAGTCGCTTAATGAATTCCAGATGATCCCTTGTATTGCATACGTTTTTTGGTAGGGAATTCCATGTTTTATGAGCCAGGTGTGAGAAAGATGTTCCTCCAAGTTTTCTTTTATTGTATGGTTTTGGTTCTAGACGAATGTCTTAGGTGGATCTGAGTTGTCTTGCTGGATGGTAGATGGTTATTTTTTTCTTTAGGAACTCTGCTCCGCGGCTGTGGATTTCTCTGTGCATTATGTTAATGTTTTGAACTTTATTCATTGTTTTATTGGTAGCCAGTGTAGTATTTTCAGTGCTGGGCTAATGTGTTCTCTTTGTGGGAGTTTGCGCAGAAGTCTGGCTGCTGCGTTTTGGATACGCTGAAGTTTCTTTAGTAGGCGTTCTGGCATTCTGAGGTATATGCTTTTGGCGTATCCTTTTTAGTGTGTGCAGGAGGAAGAACCATTTCTTGATTATAGCATTTACTTGTGGCTCCAGTGTTAGTTCGTTGTCCATCAGGACTCAGAGGTTCTTTACTGTTGTTGATGGTGTCATAGCTGTTCCTATTTCTGTTGGCCATGGGATGTAGTGGCTGTTTTTGGATATAACCATTATTTCTGTTTTGCTATGGTTGAGTATGAAGTTGTGTTCATACAGCCATAGAGTTCTTGTAGGCATTATTGCAGGGTTGTGTTTTTTTGCGTGTGTTTTGCACTTTGTAGATGATCTGTGTGTCATCAGCGTTGTTGTAGCATCTTAGGCTATGTCTCCTAATGAGCTTGATTAGGGGAGCCAGGTATATGTTGAAGAGCAGCGGAGATAGGGAGGATCCTTGTGGTACTCCACAGGTGGATTCCATTGGGGTGTATTTGGAGGGTTTGATCCAGATGGTTTCTGTTCTATCTGTTAGGAACGATTTAATCCAGTGTAAGGCTAGGTCAGTGATTCCTATTTCTTCCAATCTCCTGATGAAGATGTCATTGTTGACTGTGTCAAATGCTGCTGAGAGATCCAGAAGTATTAGAGCTGTGCTTGTGTCTGAGTCTGCATTAGCCTTCAGGTCGTCCCAGATTCAGAGCAGTGCTGTTTCTGTTCCTCTCATTGGTCTGAAGCCTACTTGTGCCTGGTCCAGGTGATCTTCTATGTATTCTTGTATTGCTCTATTTTGAGCAGTTTCACTGGATAGGGGATGTTTGAGATGAGTCTGTAGTCGTCGAGGTCTTCCAAGCTGCCTGCTGTGTCTCTAAGGAGCTGCTTGATGTATGCCGATTTGAATGATCGCTGTACTTTCCCTGTTAAAAGTGACTGTTTGCAAAGGTTTCTATAGTGTTCCATAGGTGCTCCTTTGCATGTGGATTGATTTGTGTAGTTCTGAGGGGCAGGGATCCATGGGGGAGCCGGCTTTGTTGCTCTTTCTTGCCAGCTTGGAGAAAGTTTTGTCGTTTGTTTTGATGATCATCGGCTGGCAAGGTCAGTTGTGTGTTGTGGTAGATTGGTCTGCTTTGTATGATTTGGTGGATGGTGCTGATTTTGTTCTTGAAGTGATTTGCGAGGTTGTTGCATAGTTTCAGTGAGGGCATGGGTGGGTTGTTGCAGCCAGGGGGTTTCTCATTTCGTTTATGATGTCAAACAGTTCTTTTTGAGTGTTGGCAGCTTTGGAGATTTGGTTGCCGTAGAATTTATTTTTGGCCTTGTGGGTTTCCTTTTTCTATGGGCCGATTTGTCGTTGTAAATTGTAATTTCTTTGCCTGGTTGTATTTTTTCCTCCACTCTAGTTCAAGCGTCTTGTTTTGTCTTTTCATGTCACTGAGAAGCGAGTTAAAGCATTTTGCTGTTGCTCTTTTGCGTGAAAGGTTTTTGCTTGGAGATGTCGTCAATTGTTTCGGCGATCCACTTATGCAGTAGTTCTGTTATATTGTTGAGGTCAGCTTCGTCCAGGGCCGTTGTCGTTGGTTTGTTGATTTCTAGTTGTTCTGTTAGGTTATTAGCTTTGATGGTCCTCCAGTTTCTTTTCATGATGGTGGTCCGTTTGTCCGGTTATTTGGCTATTTTCTTGGGTAGCATGATTATGAGAGGGATGATGAGGTGGTCGCTCCAGAGGATCTGTATTGGTGGTGCTGTGGTTATGAGGTTTTTGTTGGACAAAGATTGCGTCTAGTGCATGACCCGCCATGTGAATTGCTCCTTTGACCAGCTGATGTAGTTTCATTGTCTTCAATTGTTTGGCTAGTGTTTTTTGTGAGTCAGCGGTTTCTTCTTCAAACCAGATGTTGATGTCTCCCAGGATTATCATGTGTTCCTGCTCGATGGCTAGGTTGGTAATGGCTTCTGTGAAGGCGTCCACGTAGGTCGCATCATATGTCCATGGCCTGTAAACTAGAACAAATTTGAGGTTTGTTTTGGGGTTTGCTGTTAGGTGAACCATTAGGGATTCACAGTTTTTGATGCTTAGTGGTTCATCCCTTTTCATGTTCAGGTGTTCCTTGTAAGCTACTGCCAGTCCTCCTCCTCTTTTGTTTTTTCTGCTTGCCTCTGAGCACTTGAAGTTGTCCGGGAGGCAGTTGTGGAGTGTGATTTTGTAGTTTTCGTCTAGCCAAGTTTCAGTTATGAATAGGATGTCAATACCCCCGCCGCACAGGAGGTCAAAAATCTCTGTGGCATGTTTGGACATTGATCTTGCGTTGATTAGGTTACAGTGGATCTTTTTGACGGTGTTATGTTTATTTTTATTTGTTTTCTATTTTGTCTTGCAGTAGTTCTGTAGGTTTGCTTCTGTTTTGCTTACACAAATTGATTGGAGCTACGTGGGCTCTGCTTCGTCGTTGAATCGTTCTGTTAGATTGATAGCTGTGTTTGAGAAATCTTCTACTTCTTCATCTTCTATGTTTTGACGTAGTTGTTGATGCTGCCTTTGTATTTTTGTGATATAGGGAATGAGAGCATTGATTTTGCTCCTTTATCTTCTCTGATATTCTCTTGTTTTCCTGCAAGCTTCCAATAGGTTTTCTGTCTGCCTAGAACTAGAACTGTTGGTGGCATTGGGGTGTTGCGGTGTGGAGGCAGTTGCGAGGAACGGCGTTAGATATAGGGATTTTTCTCTTCTCATGACATTTGTTCTGTTGGTTGTGGTGTTTGTGAATTGTGAGAATTGGGAGAAATTATGCCTGGACTGGAACCTCAAGGAAAATATTTTGTAGGTGGAAACAAGGTACGACCCTATCCAATCCTTCCTTGTGAACTGGTTAACCTATCTAGGATATAATGGTAAAATTGGTTATATTTAATTATATTGCAGATGTACATGGAGGTTCCAGACCAGAAAATACACGAATATTGCAAAAATGTATATTATGCATAAGAAAGAACAAAAGGCTGGTAATTATGTCAACATTATTATTCATTATCAGATATCAATGATATATAAGTTTTCTTTTTTTGAGAAATGTTCATAATTTCTCACAATTCTGTTTGTGTATTATTTTCTCTAGAAATTGTCCCTGAAGATGGTCACTAGGACCGAAATACATTGAACTTTGTTTTTATAGGCCTTTTTTCTGTAAAATAAATACTTTCAAATACAAGATACATATATGAACTTATTTTGAACAACACAAATTACCCACTTCTTTCTGGGAACCAAAAGAAAGAGAAATATATGAATACACATGAGAAAAGAATATACATTTTGAGTAAACATCACACAGGTCGTTGCAGTCCTTTGGGTGACCATACCCAAACAACATGTTCCTTATATTTCAAGATGTTGGCATACGTAAGCCAAGATACAAATATATTTTGTGATGTGAAATGTATGAATGGTATTATTTTTTCTGATTCCTATTATTGTTACTCTATACTCTGTACAGCAATACCATGAGTGAGGCTTTTTTGGCTACTGGACAGTGTGGAGTAAATCCCTTCTTAGGACTTTGTCAGAAAAGGCACAATGAGAGACATTTATTTGCCCAGGTTCACACACTTTACTTAAATAGTGAAGGCGGGATTATAGACCAGTTTGCAATTTAGGCACTTCACCTCATATTTTCCCATCTGTAGTCAGTAGAAATATGTTTTCGACTTTCTAGAATACTCTGTTTTACAGAGATAACTTGAAAAGTACCCATCAATATTACACCACTCTATAAATCCTTGTAGAAATATGTTGAGCAAAAATGTATGATATTAGCATTATTTCCCCATCTTGTATGGACGACAACACATGCCAGAATGCAATTCGGCATGAAAAAGTGGACTCTGAATTTTGTAAATATCCTTTCAAGACTAAGACACACATCAAAATATAATGTGTCGTAAGGTCATCTAGTTTTAGTTATAGTAAAGAGTTTTAAGTAGTGAATTGTTTCAAAGCTGTAACTGTTGTATCGAGTCTGCTGGGCCGTGGAAGAGGTGGGTGGGAGGTGTTGTTCCCATGGCCTCATGGGGAATGTCAACTAGGGGAAGAACAAGGGCATCCTGCAAGGAAGCAGCTCCTACAGGAAGGGTAGTTACAGGTGACACCTGCTGCCCGTGGAGCCCTGTTCACCTTGGGCTACCACACTGATTGCCCATGCCTAGCACCAGTCCTGAGGTCAGCTGGTTGTAGTTATTCTTTTAGCAAAAGCCTGCTCCATATATGAGCTAAAGAACATATGAACCTTCCAAAAAAAAAGAAAACACTTTTTGGCTTGTCAAATAAGCAACAATGACAAAATGTGGGAGATAGTTTTACAACAGTATAGTGCAATATATTTTATTTATTTTCAAACAAGTCACAGACCTCAGTAGCTAACTTGAGCTTTCTGTTGGCTTGCATAAGAAAAATACACCTATCACAGATTTTAGCAGCCGTACTTTGTTGGAAACAATGCTTTCCCCATAAACCATGACTAACAAAGAGCTTCCCAATTAATTTCTCTGCAGTAACAAAGAGAATGTTAAGTAGTTAAATAATTATGAGACATCAGTGGAAGCTGCAGGGCCACGTCAACTCGGCACGTGGGTGAGGTGGGGGGGAGGAGTTGTCTTCCGGTTAAGACAGAGTGTAGGTGTATGGGGAGAATGGAGGGGGCCTCGCGCTAGTAAGCAGGACTTTCTGAACCTTTAGGTACAGGTGGCAGCAGCTGCCTGCATGTTCCCCATTGTCACAGGGCCCTGGGACATCGCACAGAATGCCCATGCCTAGTGCCAGTCTTGCCTATATCTCCACACCAACAATGGCTGCCCACGCTTATAGAAAAGCATCTTGACCAAATACTTCCATCCCCTCCCTGTCATTCCTGAACTGTTTTCTGCGTTCCTGTGCACATTTGTTGTAGGGGAGCCAAGATAGGGCCAGGTTTTAAGGATGAACACACAAAGGTCAGCTTTAGGTTGAAAGTCAAAACAACGAACACTGCTAATATAATTACCATCGTTCAAAGTCGTACCACCTACCCGTCATAGCTGCCAAGTAGCTTCTGTCATGCTTAGTACCTTCTGCCAGCCCATACTATTGAATCACATGTCTCTGCTGGAACGCGGAGTCCCAGACCTGTAATAGAGAGGGAAGGGGAGAGAGGGAAGGGGACAGAGGGAGGGGGAGAGAGCGATAGAGGGGTGAGGGAGGGGAGATGGGAGAGGGAGAGAGAGGGGGTAAAGGGAGAGGAAGGAGGAAGTGGAGGGGGAGAGGGATGAGGAGAAAGGGGAGAGGGAAGAGGGAGAGGGAAGAGGGAGAGGGGGAGAGGAACAGGAAAGGGGAAAGGGAGTGGGAGGTGAGAGGTAGAGGGAGGAAGAGGGCGAGGGAGAGGGAAGGGGAGAGAGGGAGGGGAAGAGAGGCGTGATGGAGGGGCAGATGGAGAGAGAGAGAGGGAGGGGGTAGAGGGAGAGGAAGGAGGAAGTGGAGAGCGAGAGAGAGAGGAAGGGGGAGAGGAATGAGGAGAAAGAGGAGAGGGAAGAGGGGGAGGGGAAGAGGGAGAGGAACAGGAAGGGGGAAAGGGAGCAGGAGGGTGAGGGAGATGGAGGTGGGAGGGAGAGGGGGAGGGTAGAAAAAGGGTAGAGGGCGAGGGAGAGGGAAGGGGAGATGGAGAGAGGGAGAGGGAAATGAAGAGGGAGAGGTGGGGAGAGAGAGAGAGAGACTCGCATGGCGCGGCTCGACCTGCTTCTGGGCATACCTCCATGCCCTTTGTGGTGCTGGGCACAGGCTGCTGTTCAGTCTGTTGTTTGGCACAGGGAGTTGTTCAGTCTGTTACTGGGCAAACTGTTGCTCAGTCTGGTGCTGGCAGAAGGTGTTGTTATACCAAGTAATGGCACAGGGTGTTTCCAGCATGTAGTTGGGCACAGTGAGTTGGCCAATCTCCTGTTGGGCCCAGGGGTGGCTCAGTTTGGAACTAGGCCAGGGTGACCGCCAATCTAATTCTGCAAACATTTGGGCCTTTACCAAAGCCCTCAAGTGCAAAAGTAAAGTGTAAAAGCCGGGTGTGTTTACTTTCACCCTCCCGGGCATTTTACAGCCATTTGGCGGCCGAGAAAGAGCATGAAACGGAATTAACATTTGCGCTGAGTATTCCCCGTCCGCCCTTCAAGGGCACATGCTGAGCAGGGTGGTTTATATTACTCGTGGATGAGAGAGATATATGTGAAATACTCATCAATGAATAATATCAAAGTTATGTCACTTTAATAGAATGTCCCTCACTTGTGGAGTGCTGGAAAGTCTTGCCTGCTGCTGGCCAGCTGCCTCTCTATGTAGCGTCTTCATAAAAGTTCATTGCAATCTTTTGCACACCCGGGAAGTGGTGGGGGCCTGGCAGGGTATGATTAAGATGAAAAGAATATGTAGATCAGGTCTATGAAGTAAGTCCTTTGAAACTTTAAGGCACCTATGCATAGAGTCTGTTTAAGATATTAAATGAGTCCTATGGAATTAAATGTATTTGTGTATGTATTATCATGTATGTATTGTAGATATGTATTTAAATGTAATGTGTTCTTTTAATTTATTTTGCAAATGGGTGCAAGCCCGTGGTGCATGTCAGTCCTGTTAGGTGGGCCATGGGGCCATGGTTAAGGGGGTGGGTGGGACCGTTTTCTGATAGCATGGGTGCAAGCCCGGGGTGCATGCCAGTCCTGTTAGGTGGGCCATGGTTAGAGGGTGGGCGGGAATGTTTTCTGATAGCATGGGTGCAAGCCCGAGGTGCGTGCCAGTCCTGTTAGATGGGCCATGGTTAGGGGGTGGGCGGGAATGTTTTCTGATAGCATGGGTGCAAGCCCGGGGTGCATGTCAGTCCTGTTAGGTGTGCCATGGTTAGGGGGTGGGCGGGAATGTTTTCTGATAGCATGGGTGCAAGCCCGGGGTGCATGCCAGTCCTGTGAGGTGGGCCATGGTTAGGGGGTGGGCGGGAATGTTTTCTGATAGCATGGGTGCAAGCCCGAGGTGCGTGCCAGTCCTGTTAGATGGGCCATGGTTAGGGGGTGGGCGGGAATGTTTTCTGATAGCATGGCTGCAAGCCCGGGGTGCATGTCAGTCCTGTTAGGTGTGCCATGGTTAGGGGGTGGGCGGGAATGTTTTCTGATAGCATAGGTGCAAGCCCGGGGTGCATGTCAATCCTGTGAGGTGGGCCATGGTTAGGGGGTGGGCGGGAATGTTTTCTGATAGCATGGGTGCAAGCCCGGGGTGAATGCCAGTCCTGTGAGGTGGGCCATGGTTATGGGGTGGGCGGGAATGTTTTCTGATAGCATGGGTGCAAGCCCGGGGTGCATGCCAGTCCTGTTAGGTGGGCCATGGTTAGGGGGTGGGCGGCAATGTTTTCTGATAGCATGGGTGCATGTCAGTCCTGTTAGATGGGCCATGGTTAGGGGTTGGGCGGGAATGTTTTCTGATAGCATGGGTGCAAGCCCGGGGTGCATGCCATTCCTGTTAGATGGGCCATGGTTTGGGGGTGGGCGGGAATGTTTTCTGATAGCATGGGTGCAAGCCCGGGGTGCATGCCAGTCCTGTTAGGTGGGCCATGGTTAGGGGGCGGGCGGGAATGTTTTCTGATAGCATGGGTGCAAGCCCGGGATGCATGCCAGTCCTGTTAGGTGGGCCATGGTTAGGGGGTGCGCGGCAATGTTTTCTGATAGCATGGGTGCAAGCCCGTGGTGCATGCCAGTCCTGTGAGGTGGGCCATGGTTAGGGGGTGGGAGGGAATGTTTTCTGATAGCATGGGTGTAAGCCCTGGGTGCATGCCAGTCCTGTGAGGTGGGACATGGTTAGGGGGCGGGCGGGAATGTTTTCTGATAGCATGGGTGCAAGCCCGGGGTTCATGTCAGTCCTGTTAGGTGGGCCATGGTTAGGGGGTGGGCGGGAATGTTTTCTGATAGCATGGGTGCAAGCCCGGGGTGCATGCCAGTCCTGTTAGGTGGGCCATGGTTAGGGGGTGGGCGGGAATGTTTTCTGATAGCATGGGTGCAAGCCCGGGGTGCATGCCAGTCCTGTGAGGTGGGCAGTGGTAAGGGGGTGGGCGGGAATGTTTTCTGATAGCATGGGTGCAAGCCCGGGGTGCATGTCAGTCCTGTGACGTGGGCCATGGTTAGGGGGCGGGCGGGAAGGTTTTCTTATAGCATGGGTGCAAGCCCGGGGTGCATGTCAGTCCTGTTAGGTGGGCCATGTTTAGGGGGCGGGCGGGAATGTTTTCTGATAGCATTGGTTCAAGCCCGGGGTGCATGCCAGTCCTGTTAGGTGGGCCATGGTTAGGGGGCGGGCGGGAATTTTTTCTGATAGCATGGGTGTAAGCCCGTGGTGCATGTCAGTCCTGTTAGGTGGGCCATGGTTAGGGGGCGGGCGGGAATGTTTTCTGATAGCATGGGTGCAAGCCCGGGGTGGAGTAGGGGCAGTGATGGCTTACCGGAATGCAACTCGAAGGCTTAAATCTCCTTCTTACTTGACTTTAGTATATGCAGTACATGCTAGCCAATGTTTCCACTGTTCTGCGCTGCGCGCGTCCCCACCCCGTGCGCCGTTGCACCAAGTTGGCGACTACATGCAAATTTGCGATCATATAACTGCCAGTGATGTCACTTCCTGTATTTGGGGCCCCACCCTGGGAAATTCATAAGTCGGCTCCCCTGACAGCGCGAGAGTGGGAGGGAGAAAGAGAGAACGTGTGGATTGGTGAGAGAGATAAGAAAGGGGGAGACACATACCAAGAGAGAGGGACAGAAAGAAAGATACAGAGAGAGCGAGAGAGAGGACAGAGTGTAGGGTGATAGAAGGAGAGACAGAAAACAAGATAGTCAGAGAATGAGAGGGAGAAAGAGAAAGGTGGTGAGAAAGAAGAGAGAAAGAGAGAGGTGAGAGAGAGATAGCAGAGAGAGGGGGGTAGAGAGACAGAAATAGAGATGCAGAGATACAGAGAGAGAGAGAGAGAGAGAGAGAGAGAGAATGAGAGGGTGACTCAGAGAGGGCAAGACCAATACAACGAGAGAGAGGATAGATAGATACATGGGAGAGAGAGAGAGAGAGAGAGAGAGACGTGTTGCTTCACTTAATAACAGGCTTTGCGGCATATCAAACTTCAAAAGACATGGTGAATCCTAACATGTGACATGGAGCAGCAGCAGTGGTGTGATGGGCTGGTGGTGGACGATCTAGTACTGAGCCGGCCCTGGCTGCATGCGCTGCGGGCGATGCCCACCGGCGCTGGGCGATGCCCGCCGGGGTCGGCATTAGGGGGCCAAGATTTTTTGGGCCCCGGCACTTATATTTTTACAATTTAAGCACTGGTTATAATAAAGAGTTTTAAGTAGTGAATTGCTTCAAAGCTGTAACTGTTGTATCGAGTCTGCTGGGCCGTGGAAGAGGTGGATGGGAGGTGTTGTTCCCATGGCCTCATGGGGAATGTCAACTAGGGGAAGAACAAGGGCATCCTGCAAGGAAGCAGCTCCAACAGGAAGGGTAGTTACAGGTGACACCTGCTGCCCGTGGAGCCCTGTTCACCTTGGGCTACCACACTGATTGCCCATGCCTAGCACCAGTCCTGAGGTCAGCTGGTTGTAGTTATTCTTTTAGCAAAAGCCTGCTCCATATATGAGCTAAAGAACATATGAACGTTCCAAAAAAAAAAGAAAACACTTTTTGGCTTGTCAACTAAGCAACAATGACAAAATGTGGGAGATAGTTTTACAACAGTATAGTGCAATATATTTCATTTATTTTCAAACAAGTCACAGACTTCAGTAGCTAACTTGAGCTTTCTGTTGGCTTTCATAAGAAAAATACACCTATCACAGATCTTAGCAGCCGTACTTTGTTGGAAACAATGCTTTCCCCATAAACCATGACTAACAAAGAGCTTCCCAATTAATTTCTCTGCAGTAACAAAGAGAATGTTAAGTAGTTAAATAATTATGAGACAACAGTGGAAGCTGCAGGGCCACGTCAACTCAGCACGTGGGTGAGGTGGGGGAG
The DNA here is from genome assembly GCF_040938575.1 of Ambystoma mexicanum. NCBI lineage: Eukaryota > Metazoa > Chordata > Amphibia > Caudata > Ambystomatidae > Ambystoma > Ambystoma mexicanum. The sequence continues at coordinate 1,559,344,828 of NC_090929.1, read as the reverse complement.
AGGAGTTGTCTTCCAGTTAAGACAGAGTATAGGTGTATGGGGAGAATGGAGGGGGCCTGGCGCTAGTAAGCAGGCCTTTCTGAACCTTTAGGTACAGGTGGCAGCAGCTGCCTGCATGTTCCCCATTGGCACAGGGCCCTGGGACATCGCACAGAATGCCCATGCCTAGTGCCAGTCTTGCCTATATCTCCACACCAACAATGGCTGCCCACGCTTATAGAAAAGCATCTTGACCAAATACTTCCATCCCCTCCCTGTCATTCCTGAACTGTTTTCTGCGTTCCTGTGCACATTTATTGTAGGAGAGCCAAGATAGGGCCAGGTTTTAAGGATGAACACACAAAGGTCAGCTTTAGGTTGAAAGTCAAAACAACGAACACTGCCAATTACCATCGTTCAAAGTTGTACCACCTAGCCGTCATAGCTGCCAAGTAGCTTCTGTCATGCTTAATACCTTCTGCCAGCCCATACTATTGAATCACATGTCTCTGCTGGAACGCGGAGACCCAGACCTGTAATAGAGAGGGAAGGGGAGACGAAAAGTACCAGAATACTAATTGTTGGCATTCCTAGCCACGAGTGGGGAGACAAGAGTGGAGGGGGATCGCACGCCTGCCCCCCCACCCCCGGTTCCCCCCTGGCTCTGCCACTGGGCGAGGGGAAGCTGGAGTTAATCCTTGCAGATCCACCGCAGACAGTGTTGGTGATACTGGGGCTTAACTGGACCCCCAGGCATGCTCCTTCCCAGGGGATGCTGTCCCCATAGGGTGCGAGCACATCAGGTGAACACGTTGTCATAGATGGCCTCAAGAATACACAGACAGAGGGCAGTTTTATGCTGCTTTATTAAGTGTTTAAACAACTGGTATGTGAAGGGTGGCGTGGTTGAAACTAAGGAGGTTCCTAGTTCTCTCTTGACCTCTCTGTGGGCTCCCTATCCCTGTTTTCTGATCCAGGAGGAAACCGAAAGGCTGTTGCCTTTTCTGTCTAGCTCCATCATAAATTCTAAACTATCTTATCCCTTTTCTCAATAGATGGATTTCACTGGAGATTCTGGTGTCTCCATCTGTCTCTCTCTCGTTCTTTCTCTCTCTCTCGCTCTCTCTCTCTCTCTCTCTATATATATATATATTTCTCTCTTTCTCTCTATATATATATATATATTTCTCTCTCTCTCTCTTTCTCTCTCTCTCTCTCTCACTCTCTCTCTCTCTTTGTCTCTGTCTGCCTATGTTTCTGCCTCTCTAACAATCTCTGCACTTCTCCATCGAAGATATTCCCACACTCCTCCTTCTCTCTTTGGTTGCACTCATTTCCTCTTCTCTGCTTGCCTTTTCTCCTTTCTCTCTCTGTCTCTACGCTCCCCACTCTCTTTCTCTTCTCCTCTCTTCCTCTCTCTACTCTCAATCTTCTACCTATGCCTCTGTGTCCTGATCTTACCAAACACTCTTCACATATCTGCTACAATGATTCCCCCTCCAGCTTCACTCTGCCCTCACCACTACTACCACCACACACTAGCACTCTCGCCACAACCTTCTACCATCCACTCTCTCTATCGCTTTCAACCACCATACTTTATCTACACTCCCCCAAAACACAGTACAGTCTCCTCAGCACTGTTCCACAGTCCGTCCTGTGCCTGGTCTCTTGATCCACCACCACTCCATGTGATCTCACCCAAACACCTTTCAATCTCCTCTGTGCTGGCTGGGCTTCTATATCCCAGACTACCCCCTTCTAACACTCCTTCCAGCTTCCATTGGTCTCCCTGGTCACAAGCATATATCTTTGCACAGGAACAGTCAAGCCTGGCTCATGGTGTTATGTCAGATATAGTACTATCAAGTGTAGAGCACTAACACAGACACTTGCGTCAAGAGCACAGCCATATATTTATACAACATTGTCATTGACATTGGTCTTGGATTGCTTATAAGACAAAAGGGTCATGAGACACGCAACCTACTTTCAAGTCCAGATTTTATGACTACCAAAGGAAGATACATCAAGCAGACCTCATATCAGAGAGAGTTATTTCAAACGTGGGGTCTTATACCAGTGACATTTCAAAAATAAATTGAACTTACAAGACAGGCTCCCTTTAAGTCAAGGGTCTTAAATTAAAGAATGTTATTTTTAGACGCAAACGCTTAAGACCAGGAAGTTGTATAAACAGATAATGTTCCAGTAAAGGTAATCTCCTGATGAAGGGAATTTTCCCCGAAACGCGTTGAGAATGCTATGTACCATTTCCTGTGAATAACAACAGAGATTGTTACATATTTTCACATTTTTGTATTATATACAATATATTTATTTTTTGGATTAAATTTGAAGTACGTGAACACATGTAATATCTATAATAACCAAAAGATTAATATTTGTGAATAAACAAATATTGCTCCTCCTGAAATCATTTTGAAGATTATCTGTTATGAACATTGCTACATAGTAACAGGTTGTAGTTATACCTCTCTTAAATCTTCTTTGCAGACATACCTAAAATTGTTTTAAGAAAACAACCATTAGAATTAGCTGTAAGAAATCCTTCCTAAAATATGTAGATATACATCTTCCCCTAGAAAACTATACCTACTGACTGTCTAGTTACAGTACGTTGAGTGTGCAGGGGACGCGAGGGGTCCACAATTTGTGGATACCCTCTCTTCCTGCATCTTTATAGTTGATTGATTGATTGATTGATATTTTATTTCTATCGCGCTCGTACACAAGTGTTTCAGAGTACCATAGTTGTACCAGAGAGCAATTTTATAATGCGATCATCCTCCTTAGACCCATGTCAGGAATCTCATATACAAAAGGCATTCTAATTCAACCAAGAAAGAGGCTGCTAAGGACTTGCGGATGGGCCTCACAGCATTCGTCCAGAATTTCAGCAAAGACACTTGCGCCCATCAAAGACTCCCCACCACAAGAACAGAAGACTCAGCCATGAGGCAAAGTATACTGTCTTTTATTATGCAATACAGACAGGAATCATACAGGAAAAATATTCTCCAGCATTCTCTCAGCTCCTGAGACTGTGTCACACATTTGTTTTATGCAATAGTGACATCACAAAAATCGGGTCCACCCCAAAAATCTACAGGGTGTCCTCATAGGTCAGTTTGGGCTAACTATGTATACAAGGACTATACCTTATTATGTTTATTGGTCGCTCATATCAGGTGGCTCTGCCTGAGACTTCCCATAACGGTAACTAACTACAGTGTTACAGGGTCACAGGAAGACCATTGGTCCATGCAACATTGTATACCACCTATCAAATGGAGTTTCTGGATTGGTTAGAGCGAGTTCTCCCAGGCCTGAGACCCTGTCTGTTCACAAAGCTCAGTGTTCCTTTTCAAGGTGATGGAAAGGAACTTTGGAGGGCTGTGTATTCCATATATATTGTTACCACTGTCTGATAACCTAGCCTGAGGGAGTGCCTGCAGGTTGCAGTTTTGGTGGGCAACACATGTATCATTTCACTCTGTCTCGCTGGGAACAGCTTCTCTTCCCACCATGTGTAAATGAGCATTGTCTTGGTCTGCTGGGCCACGTATTAGAGGACCGCAAAATGAAGCCCTTCTGTCTGAAATTATGAGGATTTTATTCTGAATTCTTACAGGTGACTTGCTCCCTCAGGAACCAGGAATTTTCCACCCGCCCTTATCCTTGGCTGTGAACAACAGCTCTCCACCTTGTGCTGCAGGGATCACATCTCTCCTTACAGGTATCTGAGGCCTGTCTTTCCAACCTGATTCACTTCAGTCATCCTATAGGTTCCCTATGTGTCTTCATGGTTTCTTATAATTAGTTGCAATAAAGCATATGCAAGCCTGGTCGACGTATATTCTGTATCTTGCGGTTTCTCTTTGCCGAAAGAAAGGAAAGGTTTGAAGCATTATGCAAATGTATCTGTCCTCTACCTGCAGGAGTTACAAACATGTTTTTCATGCCTACAGTCAATAAACTAGTGCATGTCTGTGTAGCTTCATGAATTAATGCATTTTTGCTTCATGGCTGACGCGGCTATGCCGTGATGTCACTACTGACGTCATCGACACCTGGCATTGTTGTTAGTCGATCTGATCCATTGATGAGATCTCCTCAAAACCATTAACTGGATTTAGTTTAAATGGCTGTCTGAGAGAATAGCTCTTGTCATATCTGTACTACATTGGTGCAGTCGGGGACTGGCCGAAGAGTGAGTTACACCTTTCATTCTTTAACCTGTGGGTTGACAGTCGCTTGGGCTCATAAGGGCCATTCCCTGGACCATGTCTTCAATCTCCCCTCTGCTTGACCTGTTGACCACACCTCCAGCCTTATTCATCTTCAGTTTAGGGAGCCAGATCTTTGTCCATACACCAGCATCTGTAGTGGTCTTTCCCAGCATCCTGGTTCTCCTCCTATCTCTACTGCTCCTCTTTTGGGACATAGCAACTCCTTTTGTGTCACTACCCTTGTTTTGCCTTTTTGTGGAATTCCAGTTATGTATTCAATGGCCTGATCTTTTCCCAGTTTGAGTCTTTATATGGTTATCTTCATATGGAAACATCTTTTTGGGCATCCATCTTAAGGTAGCTCTTTTCCCTTGTAATCTTCCATTGTGCCCTTGCTGCTGGGATTTCAGTTGCCACGAATGTTCTGGAGGCACTCATGGCATGGGGGATGACAGAGCAGGCATAACAGCTCTCTCCAGTGGTTTGTTTACCTATTTTGGTCATGTGTTTGTACCACATGTTATTAGATACCCGGGCCAAATCAGTTAGATATGAATCAACCTGACTTATATCTAAGTCTACATTGCGCCTACTTCTCTTTACTGGTTTGGCAGTGCTTATCACCTTACCTGATATGGTGACCATGCCTGCCTGGGTTGGGGTTACGTTAGTATGTGTCACAGCTTGTGCATCTACAAAAAAAAATCTTCGTACAAGGATGAGGGTAAAGAGGGAGAGACCACAGAAGGCACAAAATATCACAATTGCACTTTTAATAATGGCACCCATAACTTACTCATATTCTGACTCTTGTGTTGCTCCAAATGTAATGAGGAAACCAGCCTGAAATTCCTCAAAAATCTGTGATTATGTTGTTAATGTGTGTTAGATAAAGCTCTGTGGGTGTAGTATTGTGCAAGTGCGAAGAAGAACAGTCATTCCTGCACAATACAGATTCTGGGGTCACTGAGCACTTCAATGACAGATGGGTTTCCACTATTAAATCATGCATAAGTTTGGGCCAGATAAAACAAAAAACCATGAAAGAATAGACTAGGAGCCGCCCTTCTCTCTTATTCAGACGGAATTACAAATTACACAAAGTGATCCTGGAAAGGTAAGGGCTTCTGGGAAATTATGGAACACAGAAATAACAGTCGCTACTTTCACAATGTATAGCTATTTGTAAGAAAAAGACAGTGGGCCTCATTACGAGGTGGGCGGTAAGGAGTTAATGGCGCTGGTAAAGGTGGCAGAGCCATTAACCCCTTACCGCCCTATTACAAGGTCCGCTTGCGGGACCCGCTCTGGACGCCTGGTTCTACCAGACATCCTTAGCTTGTCCCGCGAGCGGCCAAGCATGCTAACAACGGGCCCGTCATTAATGGGCCCATTGTTAGCATGGTCCCCATTCCCATTGAGCCCTGTGGTGGCTCAAATGAGAATGGGGATGGTCCGGGTCCGGGTTCCCTGAATGGGGAAATACCGGGCTCTCCATTTTTGGAATGGCCCAGTATTTCCCCATTCAGGGAACCCGGACTCGAGTTTGGAGACAGCCATGCCTTTTTAAAGGCATGGCTGCCTCCAAACTCGTAATGAGGCCCAGTGTGCCTAATCTAGGTGTACATTAATTACTTGCCCTGATGCTCTTGCTCTAGAGCGTGTGAGTCTTGGCTGCAAGTCTTCTGCTTGTCTTTGTCTTGGCTTGGTATTTGATTCTTCCTCTTGCCTCAAATCACCCTCTTCTACTTTGCGGCTGGGAGAGGTCTCTATCCGACAGGGTTTTTTGTATCCAATGTAGTTTCAGGTTCTTTTGCTTGGTATTTTCACTGCTCGATCAGTTGCTTCCTCCACGGTATAGGGCCACTAAACCTGGCCTTGTACCAGGTTCGGGTAACATTTCTTAATAGCACTGAGTCCCCAGGGTAAACTTGTAGTGGTGTTAAGCATTTTTCATTGGTCTCTGGTATGTTGTCCTCTTCATTTATCTTCGATCTCTCCTGCCGTGCCTGCAGTTGGCGAGAAATAAAAGGTGCACTAGCCATCAAAGAAGCCATGTACTCATGCATCTCAGTACCAAAAACATTGGACACAACGTTTTCATCTGTTAAGGCCCTAGTGGAAGGAGCCAGAGAGGGTTGCATGCACCATCCGGTTACCAACTCATGTGCCGTTAAATGATGGTCGGATCCAGGCTGGTTGCACAATGCGAACAGGGCTAAGGGCAGACAATGTAGCCAACTCTTATTTATAGTTGCTTTTATTTTAGCTATTTTCTCTTTCAATAGGCCATTTAGGCATTCCGCACCCCATTTGCTTATGGGTTATAAGCACAGGGAAACCTATGCTGTATCCCCATTAAAATTGTTATGTGCTTGGAGAATTCATGAGAAAAGTGAGGTCCATTGTCAGACCACAGGACCTCATACACCCAAGCCTGGGAAAACCTCTCTAACCAGGATCCTTGAAGCTCTAAGTGCATAGGGTGTGAACAGGGACCAACCTCAATCCATTAGGAAAATGGGCACACAACCACTTTCATATAGCAGTAACCCTTATATATTTGGAGCATGTCAATGTAATCAACTACATAAATACATGGGTGGGATGGAGTATTAAAATCTGAAATATACTGCATATTTTGTTGATATTTCAGATTTTGATACTCCATCCCACCCACGTATTTATGTGTGCAAGATGATGTTACAGGAAGGGTACTGTGTGTTACTAGTGACACAGATAATGGGAAGTGTACCAAGGGAAGAAAAGGAATTAAGAGCATTATAACTGAACAATAAAATAAAAATGTAATCAAATGGGTAAGAAGGGGATGCTCTATATCTCCATCAGCCACCGTATGGCAACATGAAAGTACAGGAAAGCTGGTGATTCCACTATCATTATTACAGACTGCACTCACACAACTTCACCATCCTACCCACATGAGGAAGTATGTACTTGCTACTCACATTGGGAAGAGTGGTTTTGTCCCAATTTAGCAGAGTCTGTGACTGCCTTTGTAGAACACTGTATAACCTGTAAGAGTTTTGCTGCGAGGCATACCTTAAGGCAGTGAGAGAGGCCATACCTATTCCACCAGATCCTTTTCAACATCTCCATGTTGATTACATTATCATGCTCCAAATATGTCAGGGTTACTGCTATACGAAAGTGGTTGTGTGCCCATTTTCCTAATTGATTGAGGTTGGTCCCTGTTCACACCCTATGCACTTAGAGCTGCAAGGATCCTGGTTAGAGAGGTTTTCCCAGGCTTGGGTGTATGAGGTTTATGAATGAATTTTAAGACAGACAGGACAGCTGAAGTAGTAGCAAGCGCATGGTTAACATCAAAGTTTTCAGCACAGGCGGCAGAATTAGTAGCTCTTATATTGGGATTAGAGCAGAGCAAGGACCAAGAAGTGAAAGTCTATTTGGACTCCGCCTATGTGATATGTACAGTGCCCTCTAGGTTGTCATGATGGCAAAAGAGGGGTTTGGACGTGCTGATGGCATACCAGTGAAGCATGTGCCCCTATTGAGCAGACTCATAGAGGCGCTTCAATTCCCAGCAGATATAGCAGTTGCGAAGTGCCAGGCCCACACAAGGGGGGGAGGGGCCGGTCTCCAGGGGCAACGAAGCAGCAGAAGACTTTCACTTCTTGGTCCTTGCTCTGCTCTAATCTTGCTACTACTTCAGCTGTCCTGTCTGTCTTAAAATTCACTACTGCTGTCCCTGTTTAGCTCTCTCCCATAGTCTGGTCTATCGTCGAAGAACCATCAATGTAACACACTCCTCCCACCTCAAGTGGCTTTTCTCACACTTTTGGAAGATCATCATACTGTTCCATGCATATGGTGTGATCATGCATGTTGTCTCCTTCACTGGGTTCACAGTCCTGCATCTTAGTACCTTTATTGCTGGATTCGCGAGAATTACCTTGTACCCTGAAGCTCTCTGTGTGGTCTGAGTACTATTGGGTCGTTCGAGTATTGCAAAGAGAGCATGCCCCACAAAAAGAATGGTAGTGCACCCCATTGTAATACTCGCTGACTTCTCTACTGCAAATGCAGCAGCAGCAAGTGCTTGCTCGCAAGGGTAATGTCCCCTCATTACTGGATCTAATTTCCCACTATAGAATGCAAATGGCTTGTGTCCCATAGTAGTAATCTGTGTGACTGCCGCAGTCATCACTACGTCATTGGAGTGTGTGAACAAATAAAATGTGTCCTGATATTCTGGGATCCCTAACACAGAGCTGTGCATGTTGCTTTATTCAGCTCCTCAAATGCATCTGTCATCTCTTCTGTCCATTGTAATGTGCCGTGCCTCTTTGTGCTTCTTTGGTGTACTTAACAAAGATCTTGTGTATGTGCTGTAGTCAAACATCCAAGCTCTGCAATAATAATGAGGTCTAAAAACTACTGCATCTGTCTCACTGTCGTAGGTTTTGGCATCCTATGTATTGCCTCAGCCCTTTCTGGTGTCACTCTTCACCCTTCCTGCGAGATCAGTTGACCATTGTACAGCACCTCCTTCTGGCAATACTATAATTTCACCTTATCTACCTTGTATCCCTTTTCTGATAATACTGTCAACATGTGCACTGAGTTATTCCTGCACTGTATTTATGACTTGCTGCAGAGCAAAATGTTGTCATCATACTGTATGGCAGTACTTTCCATTTGTAAGTTGCCTAGGTCCATCTTGCGGACCCTATTGCATATGGAAGGTGACTCACAGTACACTAGGGGGAGCCTACTATGTTTCACCTTCCGGTTTCTATATAGAAAGGAAGTCAGGTCCTGTGACTCTGTGTGAAGTGGTATAGAGAAGAAGGCATTCTTCAAATCTTTTACCCTGTAGTGAGTAGATTCTGTGCGAATGCTACATAAAATTGTTGCGGGATTTGGAACTAAAGGGAATTCTGCTTCAACAAATCCTGTATAAAATACCATGACCCCCTGTTGCCCTGTTCATCTTTTTCAAAGGCTACACTGCGGTATTGCACTGTGATTCTGATGGTACTAGAATGCCCTGCTTCACGAATGCTGCACTGGTCTCAGAGATGCCCTCATCTGCCTCTCTTGACAAGGAATACTGTTTTGCCTTTGGTAAAATTGCTCCTGGTTTAAGCTTTATCTTTACTGCCCCTATCCCTTTCAGTAGCCTCACGTCACATGGACTTGTGATCCATAAAACACTGGGTACTCTACCCAAGTCTTCCTCGAGAAATGGTGATGGTGCTTTCTGCAACATAGCCATTCTCTGTGATACTTCCCTGTAGTGTATTCTCCCCCAATATGTAATGCTGATATCAAACCCCACTTTGTGATCTGATTGATCAACCTAAAACAGTTCTTCATCAGTGACATCGGTCAACCAGTACCATTCCCCCACTGCAATCACTGTCCTCCAGGATCATCCTGTGCCATCTGTCCCATGTAATGTCATCCTGTCTTCCCCCACTACTACCGCCTTGAGTTCAATTGAGAACACTTTCCCTTCAGGTTCATCTAATGGAACTTCTGGACTGAATATATACTCATTAGGTAGTTGTCATAGCTTTCGATGAATCCCTGGAAGCCATGCTATCAATACCTCCACCCCATATTGGAACAATTCAATATCTGCTGGCATCCCCCTCTGAACTGTGTGCCCATAATATGCCTGAATAATCTCCCTCACATTCATGTAATGAATGCCTTGTGTCAAAAACACTATCCCCTGGTGTGTAAATGATATGGTCACGTTGAGCTTACTCATTATGTTCCTTTCTATTATGTTCACTGGTGTCTGTCAGGAATACAATAGTAGCAAAGATAAGTCAGGTGAGAACGTGAGAGTTTTTTTGTAAAAGGAATCAAATCCATAGCAGAAGGAAATTCCTGCGCAATCATGGCATTGCCTGACATTGGGCATCTTCCTTCCCTGATACAGGATCTAGTTGCCCCCGTGTCCACGAGAAAGGAAAAAGTCTTGTCACCTATCATCACCCCTATACGTGGTTCCTCTGCTGGGTTGGGTGTAACCGATAGGATTGAACACATCAGGTCTGTCTGTGGGCTGTCCTATTGTGGGTATAATGACATCCCTGTCACTGTGAATGGGTTTCCCCCCACAACAGTGCCACCCCTAACTTCTGAATGGGAGTCAATCCCATGGAGTCTGAGAGTGCCGGTGTACCAACATCCTGCTGTGCTGCTCGTGGTGGCTGCATGTGTCTCTGCATCTACTTTGCAGGTGGTGCAGGCGAGTATGATTTTACTGATCCTTGCATTTGTGGTGCATGTGTCATAGGCTGGTATGCTTGTATGTACGCGTCTTGGGACTGCGCCTTTCACTGTGGTTGGTCCTGGGCATAATAGTCAGTCTGCTCTGCCTGGTATGTGGGTTGGTGCAGCATTCCCCCATTCTATGGCATCCCACCTCTGCTACTACACACTCGAGAAATGTACCCTATTAGTCTGCACACCCAACATTGTGGCGCCCCCTCAATGGTCTCTGATAGCCCCCCTGAAATCCCTCTGGTCCTTGCTGCTTTTTATGTCCATACCCTCTTCCATGCCATGGGGCAAAGTGTACTGGGTCTCATTACGGGTTGGCCGGTCCAGTAACAACAGTACCAGTAAGCTTGCCAGTACCGTTGTTACTGGACTGGCAGACTACGAGTTCTGCTCGCAATGCCTTTTTTCGCCCAGGGAGGAATGACACCCACGAGTAGACCATGTCTTATTTACAGACCGCTACACTTGTAAAAAGGACCTTTTGAGTTCAACTTAAATATCTGTCTGTGTCCAAAACCTATACTTGCCCTCACAACAAAACCTATACAATGTCTAGGAATGACAGCAAGCAAAGAAACAGTTTTCAGAAATGATGATCTGAGCTTCCTCCAGCTCACAGCATCCATTCAACTCCCTTCCACAAGTGCAAGACATTTCCACAGAAGTCTCAAAGTTTTACCAGATGTGGGCGAAGATGTGAGAGCAAGTCAGAAAGACGCCTCGGAATGCACGATTCCAACTCACTCAGTTTTACTACCTACACAGGGTATACTTACCACCCGAAAGATTGCATGCTATAGATCCTTTGGTCACACATGAATTCCCATAATGCGGACAAGACCATGCCATGTTTTGGCATATGGTCTGGAGCTGCCCAACTATTATACAATGCTGGGGGGAAGTGATGGGACGTCTCAATGCGCTATTGGGGATCACATATGAATGTACGCATGAGATATGTTTGTGGGTTCTGCTACCAGGGAAAAAGAGGCACAGAGTGAGAAACAAAATCGCCAGGTTCCTACTGGTTCTAGCCAAGTGGCGAATAGCCATTTCATGGAAGGGGGCCAGCGGGCCGTCAGTACGGCTATGGATGCAGAATGTGCGTAAGTGTGGCATGGCAGAGGTGCAATTCCTGAGCAACCATAGGGACTCTGAGGCGTAGAATGAGGGGGAGAATGATCTGGAGTTGGACTGGGGCAGTTATTGGACACGCTGGCATCCACACAAGATCTAAAGCCCCCGTGAACTGGCTCAGCAGAGATATGGAAGGGGATGGAACAAACAGAAATATTGAAGGGAGGGGTATAGCCATCACGGGATGAACAAAGGACACCATGGACCAATAGCCGCATGAACAGGGATCATTAGGTAATGGGGAGGTTTGGAAGGGAGACAGAAGGGGTGGGTCTGAGATTGGGGGATATGGGGAATGGGGGAACGGGGTAGTATTATGTTACCTGGACAGGGCATGTTGTATTTTATGAAATGCCACTGTATTTTAAGAGGTTGTATTGACACAGTATAACTATAGAGTATTATTGTACAGGATGCATGTTTCCAACTATATTATTTAGTTTACCGTATTGCTCATGGTGGTTTTCTAGCAGCACATATTGACATTACTTATGTCATTGCAGAATGAATGCTTCTGACAGGCACAATCGTGGGTAGTAACCTAGTTCCTTGATGCCTCTAGAATTCCAACTGGGCATAAATTGACTGTCTAACTGCAATTCAGGCATGGTGTGCTGCCAATGATCTCTGCCTTAATGCCAGAAAGACTGAGATCCTTCTCATTGGGACCCCAGCTCCCTTCTTCCCTCCTACCCTCTGGCTGCCCTCTGTGGCTCCCCTCTCCTAACCCTCTAGTGAGGCAAAAAACCTTGGTGTCATGTTTGACTCCTCTCTTTCCTTCTCTCCTGTAGCCGCATTTAAGGGCTACAGCCCAACTCGTGATGAGGCCCTTTGTCAAGAAGGCCCACTATCACTTTTGTTGGGTGTATCTGGAACCACTGAATTGTGTGACCAATTGGGTTGACACTATGGAAATGTTATGACCCTGAAGAAGTTTCTGAACCAACATCAATATTTGTAGGAACGAAACATGTAGGGTTTATCTCAACCCTAATATTAAGTGTCCTGAGTGAAATTTATAACCACACTTGTTGCTAATAAGGCATCAGATAATAGATTCACCAACCATAGAGTCACTTCATAATCCAGTACTCTATACTTTGTTTTCTTTTCCTTTTCTTATGTGTGTGGTTGACAAACTTGGCAACTAGGATTCTGAACTAATAGAAACTAGTGGTGTATTAAATTGTGTAAATATTTTTGTGTGTTGTAAATCAGTGTTTTATTATTGTATTAACTTTGCATTTTGCACAGCTAGAAACCCTTGAGGTGCCTACCACACCATATTTGTGAATGCACATGTCAATTTGGGATATTTTATAATGATTTTTTATGATGTTTTATTAAATTGTCTTTTATAATTGTACATTAAAGATGTTAGTAATTGTTATCAGTTGAAGGGCACTTTGGTTGAATTTTCCATGCACGTTTATACAACTGTTTCTGATGTTTAGTGACCAGAAGTGACATATACCCTAAAGTCTAGCGAGTTCCCTCACCAAACCTTATGAGACAGGGAGTTTGTTGTGTATAGGTAAGGTATTTGTATCAGGTTTACTCCCTCCTCTCTCATATCTGATATCACCTCACCTCACCTTCCCCCAGAAACTCTGTCTCCAGAGTGCTGGACTACTGCAAAAGCCTCATCCTCAATCTTCCTTTATCTTCCCTTTGCCTCCTTCAACTAAGCCAGAAAAGGACTTGAAGACTTATCCTTGGCCTCAAGCACAGGGACCGCATCTCTCAGCATTAAAGTCTCTGCCCTGGCTCCTGGTTGCTGCTAAGATCAAGTTCAAGACCCTCTGCATCATCCACAAGTCTTTCTGGGGCCTGAGACCCCGCCACATCTAACTGTCTCTCCCTAAATACTTCCCTGCTAGAGCCCTCCGGTCTTCTAGCTCCAACTCCCTGTAGATCAGCCGCTTCTCTAAGCAGAGATTGAGGGATAGATCTCTCTCCTCCGCAGGAGCCTCCCTCTGGAATAATAATAATAATAGTAATAATTTGCATTTGTATAGCGCTACGATCCCTCAGGCATGTGTGGTGCTCATATATCGACCTCAGAAAGGATGAAAGGCTGAGTTTGGCCCTGCCGGGGTTCGAAACTGCATCGGCAGGCTCTGCAGAACGTCAAAACGAGCACTCTACTCGCTGTGCTATCTGACCTGCTGGAATGATCTCCCTGCCCCTTTCAGGCTTAAGCGGATCTCCTTACATTTCGGAAGCTCCTCAATAACCTCCTTTTCTCTTCTTCCTTCCCTCTCCCCCTCTCCTGCTAACACCCCCGTCTGCCGCAGTCACTGTCTGCCGGTTCCCTCTGAGATCTACAGGTCACCAGCCCCCCCCTCCCACTTCACCCCCTCCTCGCATTTAGCATGTGGATCCTCACCCCTTGAGCCCCTTGCGATCCCTGGCACTTGCCCTGCTGGCCTCCCCTTAGCACTCGTCTAGCCCATGTGGCCCTCTCCCACCCCGCCCTCGATCCCCATCCTTTTCACACGCACTGTCTCCTCCTTACTCCCACCCTAGCACTTCGCATCTCGCACAGACTGGCAATCCCCCTTCAGTGTTTTTGTTACTGCACTTGCACGATCCGAATGTCACAAGGCCTAGTAGGACTGTTATTGTTACTTTCGTCCCTTGTCCCCTCCCCACACTTGTTTGTGTTGTGGCACCTTGAAACAGCGTTGTTGCATGGGCACCTTACAAACATTCAATAAATAAATAAAAAATAAATAAGCTGTGTCTGATGTTTTTTTATGTGTGTACATTCGATAGCCCTTGCAGTGTACTACTGTGTCTTTGATGGAGGAAATATGGGATTAATGCATGAGCTTGCTTCAGAAGTATTATTAAAACGCATCAAATGAAAACAAACATGCCACTAATGTGCCTTGATATTCAATATTCCGAAACCTTTAGGGTGTGTTCTGCTCAATCGCCAAACTGGCTTACTCAGTAACACATTCTGTCTTCAGTCTTATGATTAAAGTGAGATGATGTCAGTGGCCAGCAGCACCCCCAGTCAAAAAATGGTTCCAGCCCCACTGAATACCCGCATGCACCTCCTCAGAGTCCGCAGAAAGAACGAGAAGCTCTGAATCACGTGTGTGCTCTGGGTTTGAAGGAAAGAGTGTTGTCTGGGACAACACCCAAGTTCTCCATCTCAGAGAAAGGTGTAAGGAACTGTCCCAGAATATGGGACCAGAACTCATGATTCCTGGAAGTGGATATTTGGATGAAACCTTGTCCCTATGACATGCGTCTTGCTATGATTCACCTCCAGCTAATTCCTTTCTTATTCGTAAATCAAAGTGCAAAGGTCAGGCAGTGAAAGTTGCTAACAGCGCTCCATTGAAACCTTGAATCCTCATGTATGATGCGCAAATGCGGAAGTTCGATACATAAGAGCAGTTACTATGCGGATGGGGTTGAATAAAGTTATTAAAAAAGCAGGGGGACTCCATGATGGGCAGCACAGGTCAGTGGTTGAGGCCGGGAGGTATCTGGAGGTAGAGGTACCGAGTAGGAATGAGCAGGAAAAAATCCAGGAAGCAGGAGAGGGCAATCTCAGTAAACCCTCCTTCGGCCAAAAGAGTTAAGAGTTAAAAGCATGGCAAGGCTGATGGCATCAAACACTGGCAATTGGCACCTGTGTGTCTCACGCTATTATTACAGAGCTAAGTGGCCTAGCTGTCACCTGTAAGTTTGGCAATGCATGTAAAGGGCTCATCAGACCCTCCAGGATATTGTGGCAGGAAATGTAAAATGTTGCTCCACAAATGCAAATTTTGCTGCACAAAATGGTATCTATTCCTGCATTCGTGCAGCACATGTATTGATAGGAGGGTGTGAGATTGGCACATTGCGGGAAAGAAGCAGTGTGCAAGGCAACCTTTTACATTGCCTGCCAAATAGCCTGGAGGGTCTGACTCATTTGTGACTAACTTGTGCTCGCTTGTAGACACAGTATGATATGTGCTCCCTGACGCCTATGGGTATGTGGCGCGTTATAAAAATGAATAAATAAATATGTTAGGCAACTTAGTTTAGTGGCAATGCATCGCAAATTAAGTGGTTATCCTGCTAAAAATACTAATGTTCCATACATTGGGCCTCATTATGAGACTGGCGGTATCATTTTTTTTCCGGCGCCCGAGAATGGGCAATTACCGGGTCATTACGGCCCTGCCGGACCCGGTAATTGCCCATTCCTGTGCCCTGAAAAAAATGCTCCCCATTCCCGTTCGAGCCTCATAGGGCGCGATGGAAATGGGGAGGCCGGATGCATCGGCACCCTTCAGGAATGGTGCCGGTGCGTCCAACATGGTCTGCTTGCGAGTGCCGGAAAGGCACCCGCGAACAGAACTCGTAGTTTGCCGGTCCGGTAACAACGATACCAGCAAGCTTAACGGTACCATTTTCACTTGACCGGCAAACTTATAATGAGGCCCATTGTGTCAAAGAAATAGTGAAAAAGAGAAAAATAGCTAGTGTTAGGTATGGGTATTGAAAAAAGAACACACAAGTTGTCATGCTTGACATGATACAGCAAGGAACAAAATGTACCCATCAGGGTTACACAGAGGTGCGGAAGTGTGGGACCTCTGGCGAGTGTCAGGTCATGGGACAGTTTCCAGAAATTGTGGGAGGAAAGAACATTGTGCATATGTGTTCTGGAACATCAGTCATGCCAGAGTGAATGATGTGAGTACAGAGAGGAGGGAGGAGACGTGGTTCCCTCTGTGAGTGAAGTGGGAGGAGACAGTAGACACAGAACAATCCCTTGGCAGTGATATGCGTCCATGGGAGGGAAATAGAGATGCAGGTTTATTCATGGGCTGACTACACCCTTGTTGATAGTACAGCCTGGGAGATTTTTTTGAAAGGTGGCTGAATGGAAATGCCAAAGTCGGACATATATGCTGATGGGAATGATATGATGCCCTAAGACACACTAGGGAGGTTGTCAGCAGTACTTGAGTTTTGGGGATGGAGTGTGACTACCATGCTGTATTGAACTAAGAAGGGTGGATATCTGCTGGGATTAAACATCATTATAAAGCCCACTGATGGTGGTAATTGGGCGAGCAGAGTAGGAACGGTGGGAAAAGGGATACACCAGAAGGTATTTCCAAATAATTGGGTATTTTTTAAAAGGATTACACCTCCTCATCAGGCTTCATGGGGGAGCACAACCTTTTGTTGCCAAAGTGAGATTAGGTTGCATGTGAAATTAGTAGACTTGTTGATGCGGATGCGATTGGGTCATCTGATTCCACAGAGTGGGTGTCACCATTGGTGGTGGCACAAAGGCCTCATGGCAGATTCGCACATGCGTAGATCTCAGACGTCTAAATAAGTGGATGATCCGTGATATGTTTTGTCTCCTGAATATTGAAAATGTGTAAGCTTGACAGAAGGAAGCTGCAATTTTTTGTGCTATGGACCTGGCATTGGCATACTACACGATCAAACTGCACCCCTTGGTCAGGCCACTCCCAGCATCCATCGTTCCCATAGGAGCTTTCCAATTCAAGAGAATGCTGGTTGGTTTGATGCCTGCTGCTGTCTATTTAGGCTAGCAAAGAGAATTTTGTTTTGCTTTCAAGATCATTAGTGGGATAGATGGGGAAGAGCATGACAGGAGGTTCAATTTGGTTCTGAGTACATAGACTCCTACTAACAAGTGAGAAGTGTCGGCTTTGCCTGACATCCAAGGAACACTTTTAGTACCACTTGTCTAGTGAGGGTGTCAAGCCCAAGGTGGATGTTTTAAAGTCTATTGTTGAAGCAAAGAGGCCAGTCGTGCAATGTTATGTTACTCATCTTTCACATTGCACCAGTCACCATCATGGCCGTCAAACAGAACTGAGGCTTATCCGAAGTGTGGCGTTTTGTTACACTGCTGGGGGGAACCAGACCACGGTGTGAGGGGGAAAAGGAAAACAAATGTCTGCAGACGTGTGGAGGGTATTAAAGAGGGGCGATTCACTGCAGGCTGCTCTTCAAGTTAATCCTGTCTCGGAGGAGACTTGGGTTGAATACTTTAGTACTTTATTTGAGGATGGGCTGTCTAAAGAGCATAGGCAGGGGCGGCTTTCAGGTGAGATTTGGCCCATAGAATATGATAGCGATGATGTTCTTGAGAAGTTGAGCAATGTATGACAGCTCAGGCCCTGGGACCCGACAGCCTTTCGAACGCAGTGTTTAAGGCTCATCCAGAACTGTGGGCAGAGGTACGTATGACGATTTTTGCCCAGGTGCTCAAGAACAGGCAGATACCTCCATCATGGAGGAATGCTATTGTTATACCCATTTTTAAAAAGGGCAACAGAACCCCCCCCCCCCTCCCCCAGAAATATCGTTCCATCTACATATTGGACGCTTCAGGCAAGATATTTGCATCGCTAATCCTGTCCAAATTGATCGAGTGGGTATCCTCAAATTCTAGATTTGATGTTAATCAGTCAGGGTTTGTTAAGAGCATAGGGACATCTCTGAATGGATTTATTTTCAATTTGCTTAAGAATAGGGTGGTCACAACGATGGCCAATTTATGTTCGGACTTTGTATATATAGGTTACTTCTGAGGGAGATGGTTAAATCCTGGATTTTGTAGAGTCCATCTGTGCCTGAAAAGTTCAAGCACTTATTGCTCGATTGCACAACTTTAAGGCAACTCCGAAATCTGTATTTTAGTAAATTTATCAATGAATTTAGACTTTTATCGAAGGAAGAATAGTGAACTATTTTATTCAGTGGGGCTACGTGAACATGACTGTAGCTGTAGTGAGTTTTTTAAAGCATCTAATTTTATAGCTCGCAAAATCAAAAAGCTAGTGGGGGATGCTTGGTTGTATTTGGAAGTTTTTAATGTACTGTAGAACTTTTATAACGGTGTATAATGCGGTGGGTAAAATGAATAATGCGTTTTCGTGAATTTTGATTGTGATCGTGATTTTGTGAAAAGCGAAAGGTTTGATTATTCGAGCCAAACGCTGAATAAAAAAAAGGATGAAAAGAAAATAATGAGGATGAGGGAAGTCGTAGTAGGTTACAACAAACAAACAACTTAGAAAGATAGGCAAACGTGTAGAAGGAGGCTTAGTTCTTGTTTGTTAAACATCTTTTATACTGCTCCAAATCATCACTGTGGTGGTCTCAAAGCACTTAGGCTTAGAAGTTGCCACAGTCTGCAGAGGAAAGGAAGGGAGAAGGGATAAAGGAGCAGGTGAAGGAGAGTACAGCTAAAACAAGGAAGGGCACAAATAGAGGTGGACAGGCTAAAGTCCACCTAGTCTCTGCCAAATACAATTCCGCAACCCTGACCACATCCAAAGCCGGAACCCCTAGAGATGGCTCTAAGGGTAGGGCAAAGAAGGTCATCATCAAGGTCAAAGTGTGAAATGATCTTGGGACTAAAGAGGGGGCGGCAGACACAGCACCAGGCTGGGGTGTTGCTAGGTCTGGAAAAGATCCGGGGCTATGCTAATGTCGGGACTTTCAGGACTCGGGGCTAGCTAGCTTTTTGGTTGTAACATCTGAGCTTCCATCCGGGGCTACAACCAACAGACCCGGGGCTATAGCCCACTTAGCCCCCCACCCCTCCCTAGCAACGCCTCTGGCACCAGGCGGTCCAATACAAACTTCAGGCAAGGTTCAAATGCGACAAAAGCACCCCAATCCCCCAACCCACGGGCAGAGGCCATTGCCACCAAGACTAGGCATTTGTAGGGCAGAAGGCTGATAGGTAACTGTAATGGTTTGACGAGCGAAGCAGCACTAAGTTCAGGTCCAAGGTCTGGAAAGGTGAATGCACACTTGGTCGGGAAATGTCATCCCTTGAAGGAGATGGGGCACCAGATGCTAGATGGGGGCAATCATACCACACAGGCCCTAAAAGCCTTTACTGCTGCCATATAAGCCCTGGGGGTAAAATGTGGCAAACCCATGCCAGGCCACTCATGAAGGAAATCCAAGACGAGCACTGCGTCAAAGGACACAGAGTCAAGCTTAGTCACCAGGTGGCAAAGGGATGACAGTGCCTAGCATACGACTTAAATCTGGAAGATCATCTGCAACCCTACACTGCCAGGGCAATGGCCGGTGACAACCCCATCCTTTCGAGCCCCACATGTTCAAAAGCCAAAACTCAAAGACAGACCAGGATTGAGACAGGAAGGGTGGGTCACCTATGGGGGGATGGACAGAGGAATAGGATAGGCAAAATAGGGGGGAAACCAGGGTTTCCGTGAACAGGATGGGGCTCCTAGGACTGGATGGACCTTGTCTCGCCTGAATCACAGCAGAAACCTCTGAAGAGCAGGAAGGGAGGAAAGGAAAACAACAGGGAAGGCGGTCAAGGTGAAGAGACGGCCTCTGTGCCCACTACATGGGTATCCCCTGCCTTCTGCATATGGCATTTGGGAGTAGAGTGTCCTGCCTGGAGGCAAACTGGCCTGATAGAGAGAGT
Organism: Ambystoma mexicanum; assembly: GCF_040938575.1. Lineage (NCBI taxonomy): Eukaryota > Metazoa > Chordata > Amphibia > Caudata > Ambystomatidae > Ambystoma > Ambystoma mexicanum. The sequence goes on along the minus strand of NC_090929.1, from coordinate 1,559,324,698 downwards.
GAGACCGTATACCGCCCTGATTGATGTACACCTTGGCCATCTGATTGTCCACATGGACCTGGATAGCCCTCCCCCAGAGGTGTGGATTCAGGGCACATAGGGACCACCAGATCCTTGACAGATACTTCCAGTTCGAAGAACTTGCCCGCTCCCTCCTTGGTGATTTACCCTGGATGGACAAGGGCCCAGGGCTGGCATCCATTGTAATGACCAGGGGCACAGGGGGGTCCAATCGGAAGCCCTGTAGGAGGTAAGGGCACCTCAAACCGTCATGCCAAATTCCTCCTGATATAAGGAGGCACTTCGATCAGTCTGGAAGAGTCCAAAGTTGATCCATCCAATAAATGTCACTCTTTACAGTCAAATTAATTTTATTATCATACACAAATATAAAATGTCAATTCATAAAACATATATCAAAACATTTCTCAAAATTCAACTCACATGCATTCAATACTACCTTCCATTTGCTTACTAATAAAATGTACAAATCACACCTATCTCTTTGACCTCTTGGTCAACACTCAATCTATTTCACTGTGAAAATGCCCTCCACCTGACTCTCAGATGGTTCCATCTGTGTCTGATCAATTACACAGATTTACATGTCTACACATGTTTAGGTTGTCTGTTTGGACTTCCACAAATTCGTCCACTTGATAACGCAACCTTCATCAGGACCACAATGGGGAATTGAATTATTCCCGTTTAACCGAGTAGGGTGAGTTACACCACCAAAAAATACAATAAAACACATTAATGATCTAAAACTTGGACCATTCCCATATAATTTAAATGTTACTGTTAATGTAAATAAACATGATTCTAACAAGTAATCATTTGATCACCATTTCTAAATGTAGTATCCTTGCATTACAGAAATGTTGATATTTGGATTAATCCTATTCACACCTCTGTGTGGAAATCCACACGTCTCTGCCCACCTCAGGTATGCAAAAACACACAAGAGGAAATCCTCTTCAAATTGGGTTTAACTTTAACTCTAGATTAGTAAAATACTTACTCAAAAATGCGAAACACAACGTTTCTGATGTCACTATTCGGTAATTAGGACGTATCATGAATTCGTTGAGAAGGGTTCTTCATAGCCCAGTTGAATGTCTACACTCTATATAGGTACATCATCTCGTCATGTCCTAGTTAGTATACTACAATGAAGAGAATATATCTTATACTCTGCTACAAAAATTGCCTGAATGATATCGAACAGCCTCATAGCAGCCTCATACTTACATCAACATTAATCCTCGTGGGTTCATATATTTGAAAATGTCCCCGGTTAGGTGTTTACTTTCAGGACGTTTCTTCGGTATCACTACGCCGGTCGAGTCTCCCTGTGGTAACACAACGAACGGTGTCACAAACACTATAGCCTTCTCTTAACAATTCCAAATCTTGCGTCATTCTAATATAGTGCCACCTCTATGTATTCCCATATTCGTCACTATTTGCTGGCTATCGGCCGTTTTTAAACAGCCACACTCTTTCAATTGATCAATTACACTCATGGTACACACCGCCACAGCGGCATGGGCTTAGAAAGTTGAATTAGCCCATAAGCCATAAATGTTTGCATAGCACAATGAAATAATTATAGTCATTAGCGCTGTCCCCACTGATGCGCGGACTGCTCCGTGTCGCAAAATTCTCTTGCAGTGCCGCCTCGATATGATCATTAACACTCCTGGATATCACCGCCCCGGCGGGGTGGGCTTCAAGAATTTGTTAAATTAGCCCATACGCCATGGATGATACATAGCGCGATGAAAAAATCATAATCAATAACGCTGTCACCACTGAGGCGCAGACCTTTCCATGTCCACATATCTATTCTTACCAATCGTCATAAGACAGAACATGTCACTGTGTATTCATACACTATCGTTCTAAGACTCTTGGCATTCTCACTCCATACGAGTCGCACACAGTGTACTCACTTTCGGTAGCGCAAGTAACGTATTTTCAATCTTCTCTCGTTCTGGATCACGAGTGCTTAAATGGCCTTCTTCTGTAACAACTCGTAAATATGCTCCTGAAGGGCCAACTTCTTCGATGGGTCACTGGGCCAAGGAGTTACTAATACCTCTGAATACTGAGGATAGCAATTGAATTTGATGGAGTAAACCCTGCGTACACTCTCCCGGAGCCAGGCGTCTCCAATTTATTACCCCAATACAGAGCTGAATAGTTGGAGATGGCCCCTCACCGGGGATGGTTTGTGGGGTTCCAGGCTCCTGGAGTCAGGAAGTACCAGGTGCCACCAGAGGGTTAGCCATGGGCTTTATGGGCTTAAACCCCTCTCCTCCACACATTCTGGCATGCATAGAGCCCCTTCTGGGCTTGAAAGGTGGCTTTGCATTGGTACCAATAGGGGGCTCTAGGCTTGGTCTGTTTAGATTTGGGTTCAGGCAGGGCATTGTCCTCCTTGGCTTGCGTGAACAGCTTGTCAGTCTGAGAGCCAATCAGTTTCTCACCCAGGAAGAGTAGCCACATCAAGATGGCCTTCTAAGAGACTTCTCCTCTGCGTGGCCTGAGCCAGCATTTCCTCAAAGTTAACGGACACATCATTCAGGGCAACAGCTCTCATGATGTCAGAGGAAATGTCAGAGACCAGCATGATTTTCTACACAATGATTTCTAGAAGGCCCTGTCCCTCCTCCAGAGTGGATATCTGCACCTAAACGTCCCTGAGCAGAGACTGTATGAGGTACCCAGAGAATGCACCTGCCATATCTGCCCTCTTTACTGCATCCTCCACCTGCCTATCAATGGGGTCGATGGACCCGCCTCTTTGGTGCCCAGCTAGATAAGTCTAGTGAAGGAGTCGATTTTGTGGACATCTGGAAACTCCTGGTTAAAGCCCTGTAGGCGGTAGAGCTTGGATGATCTCCTTGGGACAGGTGCCTTCTCTGTCTCTGTCCAATTTGTGCTACAAAGTATCGTCCCCGGATACTTTGTAGCACAGTCAGGCCAGGTGAAGGAACCAGAACATATCAACTATGAGAGTCAGGACTCTCCTCAGGGACCAGTGTTGCTTTAGCATCTGGTAAGTCCAGTTTCTGTAGGGGATGTTTGACCAACTCATCCACAGTCTCCTTCTACTCATCCACAATGTACCTGCCATCAGTCACTCATCATCTGGTAATCCCAGTTGGTCAGGCAGAACGCCCAGCATAGGAGGGTCCCAGAAAGCAACCAGAGGATTGGGCCGTGGAGCAAGTGGTGGCTTAATCACAGGCAACCTTGCATCAATGGCTGCATCAACTGGCTCCATAATCATGGCCCGGAGTTCTGCTGCTGATACATTGATTGACAAAACAGACTCTGCCAATGTGAGCCCAATCAGGGGGGCTCCATTTCCTAGGGCTTCTCCTGTGAGAGGAGATCCTGGAGCAGTGGCCCCCGCTCCTGTGCCCTCATTCCCATCTCTGGAGCGGACCGTTGACTTGACCTATGCCCCGTCTATAAGGTCAAGTGTCGTGCTTCTGATCCGTGGAGGTGCTGAAAATCCCCCTTACAAAATAGCACAGGACACAAGCAACCTCATAACCTTTCCGTTGCTTGCTCTTTGGAATGCTTTTGAAACAAGCCCAGTGTGTGCTCCTCCCCAACTTCGATCTAGCACTAATCCACTGTCGGGCCTCAAGGCACCGGTATTGGATGGTCACAATTGTGCCTACCAAGCAAAGCATCTAACCGGGACAAATGACGGGTCAGACGAAGGGTCCGCATTTGCCGAAACTGCAGAGGAAATGAAAAAAAAAATAGAAACTTAGTGGATGTTCCGCCTGCCAGAGACAGGAAATAATAAGACGTTGATTGGTGGAGGGAACCCTTATCCAATCCCCACTACAGGGGAGGGGCTACTGTCACTCCATTCAGGAGACATGATTTGGTTAGAGATTCTGAAGGTTTCTGTCTCGTGGGACATGGAAGTGTGGAGCACGTGGTCTCATGAGATCTTGTGCTAACGCGAGATCTTGCGGGAAGATCACGGGCACGAGTTAGAGAGAAGACAGAGGGCAAGGAGATACGGAAAGGAGCATGAAGAGAGTGGACACTCAGGTCGTGTCTCCTGAGCAATGAAGCAGAGACGAAGGGGACGATTAATAAACATTAGACAGTGTCGTATTGGAAATAAAGCACAGTACAACCAACTGCATGAGTAAAGCACTTTATTTAGAGGCAGGTGCCACTACAGAAGCCTCATGCTGTAAGGACTGGGACGAGGAAGAGGGAAAAGCAGGTAATGGGGCCAGTTCCTCTTTTCAAGGCGGAAATGTGGTGCAATGTGGAGAAGCAGGTAAGCTGAAGGACATTTATGGACATTTTGGGGCATTGTTGGTGTGGAGGATGTGACAAATCCAGAGAATTAGTCCCTTCTCCACTAGGGGGAGGCGCCCCCTTTGGCACTAGGGAGCTCAACCTGTAACGCTTAACACCCTCTATGGCACAGGGCAAGCGGATCCCACTGTGGGTGATACCCCCCTTAGGGGAAAAGGAATCCCCAAGTAAAAGAATGCCATATCTAATGGACAGGACACTTTAAAAGCAAATGTCTTGGTTTATGACCCATTGTTATTAGTCTCCATGATATGATATGTTATTTATAACACACTTAATACCCAGAGGTTTCTAAGCGCGGACCCAGGAATTGAACCTGTGTTGCACCATGTCGTCTTGCCTCCAAGGTGAGCGCGTTGCCCCTGAGCTATCCACCTGAAGAGCGAAACCAGTGGTGTCTTCGTTCTTGTTCTAGGGAGGAGCATAAACAAACCGAGTCAGGAGGTGAGAAAGCCAGCCTGAGGGCGAGCGAGAGAAACCTGTGAGAGAACACAGCGGAAGGGGCGGCACCCTCCACCAAGGATCCTGGAGTCATGACCCCACAGAGAACATGGAGAGTGGAGGAAATTCGGCGCCCATGGAATGCTGCCGAGTCCACGAAGGCGGAGAGCCTAAGAAACGCATAGACCCCGAACGGAGGGAGAAGCGAACCGCTGCTGCAATCATACACTGGCACCCATGCTTCCCAACCCTGAAGTCCTGCCTGTCACAAGCAGGAGGAACCAGCAGGAAAGTCCTTAACGTGAAGATGTCATAATCACAGTTGTGAAATGACTAGAGAGGCCGCCTCCCCCAATGAGACATGCCTCAGGAGAAAAAGTATGCGGCCGAGCGAAAGAAGCAGGGAGGAGGGTGATGAGGTGCCAGAATAGCCTACGAGGGGCTGGCCCAGAGAATACTCCACAAGCATAGTGTTTTATGGACTTCATTGATTCACGGTGCATCACCCTTTCTCATGGTGGCCCTTAATCTTGCTGGTCCCTTCTTGTATCCAGGCTTGCAACATTATGTGTTACTATAGACCCCTGCAATTGTATTCGCTCTCCCCTCTTGCTTCTCCGCTCGTTTTGACTGTTTACTCTCTGTTCTCACCTCTCCCTTTCTCTTTTTCCTATCTCCTCCCCTCCTCCCCTTAGTTTCTTCTATGCACTTACTCTATTAGAATTGTCCCTGGACCTAGTATGATAGCAACCTTGTATGTCTCCTCTGCCCAGAAGCGTAGACAGGGTAGGGCCTGAGTGGGCAAGGCCCACCCAAAATCTGTAAATGCCCACTCAGCAGCTGTGTGGGCATTTACAGATGTTCATGTCACTGCAGTGGGCCCAACTACATTAGCTTCAGGACCCACTTGTTAGACAATCCTGGCTATGCCTCTGCCTCCGCCCTCCACTTGCTTCTCCCCCCACCCTCAGTACTATCTCAAATGTCGTCAGGCATAGTACGATAGTCGCTTATTTTGTTCCTCCCCTCCCTTTCTGCACCTCTCTCCCTCACCTTTTGTTTTTCTCCGGCTCTACCAGAAATGTCGTCAGGCCTAGTACGGTAGTCGCCTGTCTGTTTCCATTTCCTTCCCACTCTCCCTCTCCCCCTCCCTTCCTTATCTGTTTTAGCTCTTGCACTATCTGAAATGCTGTAATTTCACATCCTTACTGTTCATGGCCCGTAAGAATTTCATTGTATTTTCCCTTGTTCCCTCCCTTGCCTTGCAGCACTTTGAAACACATTGGGCTTCATTACGACCCAGGCGGTAGAGGGTTAACTGCACCAGTAGAGCTGTCGGCGCCGTTAACCCTCTACCGCCTCATTTGAGGTCTGCTCGCGGGTCCCGCTAAGGACGTCTGGTAAAACCAGGCGTCCTTAGCGGGACCCGCTAGCAGACCAGGATGCTAACAACGGGGCCGTCATCCCAAGACAGCTATCGTGGGTGTTGAATACTGATAGAGACCAAAACTAGCAGGAACGTATGAAGGTTGTAGTAGTCCTGTCACACTACACACAGAACTTGAAATCATTTTTGTTTTGTATTGTTTTAAATAGAGAGTTAAAACATGCAGACCTGCCTCGTCCCACATCAACACGAGCGCAAATAGTAAAAACTAGATTAAAAACCAGATGGCCACTGCTGACAAACCCCGGTATCCCTGTGCCTGTCGCAATCTATCCAGCTCGGTGACTTTATGACTCACTCAGGGAGCAAATAACATTCATAATACATTACGTCACCGTTTAAAAAGACAAGGAGCCAGGTTGGCATCCTACCTGTAAATGACATAACTAAAAAAACAATACAAATTCATGAACGTGTTCCTTTAGTAATAACAATGATAATAATAATAATAATAATAATAATAATAATAATAATAATAATAATAATAAAAAAAATAATAAAATATGTATTTATTTATTTATTTTATTTCCTGTATGGCGCTGCATGCCCACGGGCCTCAGGGCGC